>NC_054543.1:22044975-22344975 GCF_017654505.1 Polyodon spathula
ACCAGCAACATTTCGTACACCTGCATTGACTCTCCATAGAATTGTGTTTGTGTTTAGTTAGTGCTCGAATAGAGCTAGGTGTTTATTTCTGTTTTAATTCCTTGTTTATTAAAAATTAGCACGTCAGCACTTTAAAACCACTTTGCTGTGTTTGGGCTATATTTTAAAAGGGCAATGCTTGTTTACACAAGACACAGCAAAACAGTACAGTAAACAAACTACCGGCATTTTTTTTTTTTAACCTGGTGAAAACCAGTAACATTTCGTACACCTGCATTGATTCTCCATAGAATTTTTTTGCCTAACTCTCTATATACCACAGTGCTTTGTGCGCAGTGAGACAGAAGTCTCCATTGAAAATCAATGGAGTCGAGTATCTTGTTAAATAGAATGTCTTTTGAAATGCCCGTCTGAATATTATTGGCTGAAGCAGTTTTAAGTGAGGCTTGATTTTCATTGATTAAAATATTAGTGTGTGCTCCCAATGGCTAGAAAGGTTGCAGTGTTTTTGGCACAGTGCGAGATTGACAGTTGGAAGTTTGTCTGGTTGTTGGGAGGTTTGTCTGGTTGATTGGAAATTTGCAGGCCATACAGCCTTTTTTATTAATGAATTGACAAATTAATTAATGAATTATTAGATTAATTAACAAATAAGTTTATGAATTACTGTATGAACTGATTAATTGCTGGACAAATTGACCAATTCATAAACTGACTAACAAATTGACAAATTCACAAATTAACAAACAAATTGACAAACTAATGGCCGGATAGTTTTGGCACAAATAGTGCTCCATATGTATTGGTACAGCCGAGTGGATTTAGCTGCACTGTCCGCCGTGACAACATTTTAAGCCACTGGGTGAATGTGGCAGTGTGCCCGCCCCTGTTCATCTTTATGTTTATATGTTGTGTGTTGTCTGTTCGGTAAGTGGAGAACAGGTGAGAGAGAAGGAGATTTTTATATATAATAAGCAAATGCTACCCGTGCGGGAGGACTCACACGATAGTTGTTTTCTGTTCGTCCACTGTGTGTCTGTCTGTCTGTTTATTTGTTTGGCAACTGCGCCGTTTATTTTTTGTGTTGCGAACATTTTATTTTCTGTGTGTTTTATAATAAACTGCGCAGCAACACACATTCAACTCACTCACCACTCTCTGTTTCTTTTCCTGGTTCTGACATCACCACGACAAGCCATCCTGTGACATGCAGTGTTAGAAGTGGGCCCCACCACAGCCTCCGACTCAGGCGAGGGAGAAATACTGCAGATGAATCTTTTTTGTTGTTTGTGGAAATGGGATGGGAGGAAGAAAGCCAGCTATGGCGTAATCGCCGGGGGAGCTGAAGGAAGGAGGGGCTCCATGGTGTGTGTCCTGCATGGAGTATGAGCACCTCCAGGATGTGTGCCCAAATGAAGACCCTCTCTTATTGAAAGCCTTCAATCAGGGAGAGGTGGAGGATGCGGAGGAGTGGCTTTGCCTGAAGGCCCTGAGACCAGCACCCAAGTCAGGAGAGTCCACACATCCAGCACCCAGACAGTGGGACCATGAGCGTCCAGCACCCAGACGGGGGGAGCGCGGGAATCCAAAGCCCGAGAGGCAACTGTTCCTCTCTTCACCAAAGAGGAAGAATGCCTGCTGTCCCTTTCTCCACCAGCAGAGGAAGAATGCCTTCTGCTCCCACCTTCATCACCAGGAGACTACACATTGATCCCACCTTCATCTCCAGGAGACTGCACGCTGCTCCCACCTTCTCTGCCAGGAGACTACACGCTGCTCCCACCTCTACCGCTTCTACCACCAGGAGGAGAGCAGCAGGAGTTGCCTCCGCCACCTCCACCGGCAGGAGCAGAGCAGCAGGATCTGCCTCTGCCTCCACCACCTCCACCGGCAGGAGCAGAGCAGCAGGAGCTGCCTCTGCCTCCACCACCTCCACCAGCAGAGGGTGAATACATGCTGGTTCCACCTCCACCAACGTGGGAGGACTGCCTGCCGCTCCCACCTCCATCAGCCTGCACGTCACTGCCCGAGGATGCCTGCACATCACCACCCGAGAATGCCTTCATGTCACTACCAGGGGATACCGGCCTTGCTTTGCCCAAGGATGCCTGCCTTGCTCCTCCCAAGGATGTCTACTGCGCCACATCGCCTGGGGTTGCCTGCTCCGCTGCATCGCCTGGGGTTGCCTGCTGCTCCACATCGCTGTGGATTGCCTGCTGCTCCGCTTCACCTGATGAGCCACCAGTTACAGGGCACGAGGGAAAAGTGGAGCTCCCGCTGCCGCCTCTATGGCCAGGGGCTCCCCTCCCGAGTTCGGCTCCCTACGGTCCGCTGCTGCCGTCACCTGGGGTTGTCGGCTCTGCTTCTCCTGGGGTCGCCGGAACTGCTTCACCCAGGGTCGCCGGAACTGCTTCACCTGGGGCCGCCGCCAGCTCTGGGGATGTGTTGGGGCTCTGCTGCAAGTAGGTAAGCTGATAGCCTTTCTGCTGTCAACTAGGGAGCTGCTGGTTGTGAAGAGGGGAAGGAGGTCAGGAGACCACCTTCCCCAGCAGCAATTTCACTATAGGAGTTCTTGTGGCTGGAGTCCTACAGGTCAGGAGATGGACTTGCTTATCAAGGCAACTATTGCCAGTGGTGGTGTTATTCCTCACATCCACAAATCACTGATTGGCAAAAAAGGACTGTATAAAGAACAAACTGGTTTTATTGGTCAAGCTGTCTCTGGAAGTTTGTTCAAAAGGCTGGGAGTGGACCACCATGCTGTCAGCCATGCCACTACCAGCAGGGGAGCTGACAGCATTTTCAGCCTCCCTTCCCGGCCCAAGACTTTGACCTGGACTGCTTGGTTTTTAAGGGGGGAGGTGGCCTTTGAGTCCATGTGTGCTGCACACAAGGGGGGAGGTGGCAGTGTGCCCGCCCCTGTGCGTCTTTATGTTTATATGTTGCGTGTTGTGTGTTCGGTAAGTGGAGAACAGGTGAGAGAGAAGGAGATTTTGATAAATAATAAGCAAATGCTATTCGTGCTGGAGGACTCGCACGATAGTTGTTTTCTGTTCGTCCACTGTGTGTCTGTCTGGCTGTTTATTTGTGTGGCAACCACGCTGTCTATTTTTATTTAATGTTTTTAATTACTGATGAAGATCTTGAGCAGGTGAAGAAATGCTGTGTATTTAAGAAATAGTACCTGGACTCTGAATATTGGTATAACCTTGTGCAGCCAGAGCTTTACATGTAGGAAGCGAGTTATTGTTGTTGTGTTGTTGCTGAACTCTATCAGATGCCTTGAAGTTACCATGTTAAGGACTGTTTTATTGTTTGGTTTTGAACAAACACACGGAAGCAAAAGTTGTTGCTATTATTTGGTTTTGAAGAAACCCATGGAAGCAGAGCAAAGCAGTTAAACGAGGCAGTCTTCCCAACGACAACGAGTGGGAGAAGTACAGACGTGGAAAAGTACATAGCAGTTTAGAAGCAGAAAGCAGAAAGGAGAGGAGAAATTGCATCTTGAATTGCTTTAATCAGAAAACACAGGACATTGGGAAACAAAGCAGCAGCTCAAAGTCAAACAGCCGCGTGTGTTTTTCTGATAACAAACAAGCTGAAACTCGGAGCAGCTGATTCAAATTCAGCGCCGTTCTGAGACACGGGCGAGGGGAGGAGCCAACAGCATAACAGAACAACGCAGTTAAACGAGGCAGTCTTCCCAGCGACAGCGAGTGGGAGAAGTACAGGCGTGGAAAAGTACAGAGTAGTTTAGAAGCAGTTTGAAAGCAGGTTGACGGCTGCAGAAGTAACTAAACTTCCAAAAAAAAACCTCAACATGGTCTTCAAGCCAGTAATCTGTGACACCTGCTTGATGTGGGAAATCCGAGAAAACCCAGCGGAGCTAAACCAAGTGTGCATAAAGTGCCGCGCGATCCAGGATTTGCATAAACTAGTAAGCATGCTAGAAATGGAGCTGGAAGAAGTAAGACAGCAGCAGGATCTTGAGGAACTGGCACACCCACAATTCATGGAAGTCTGCATCACCCCTAACAGACTGAAAGCCACCAAGGAGATAGAAGGTCAGAACAGCTGGGTTCAGGTAGGCAGAAGCAGGGAAAAAAAGAAACTTCATCAAACACAACCACCAGAAATCCAAACAACCAACAAATTTGAGTCACTTCAGAATTTTGATGAGCAGAACCAACAACAAGAGAATGAAAGGAACAACATCCAGGACCCCATTGACAGTGGTGACCAGACAGCAAAAAGAAGGGAGGTCATGATTGTTGGGGACTCCATATTGAGAAACACAGCAAGTTCAATTCGCAGTTTGGAACCCCTTACTACAACAGTATGCTGCCTTCCGGGAGCCTCGGTCAAGCACATCACTGAGAACGTGGACAGGCTCCTAGAACGAACAGGAGACGACCCGGTAGTAGTCGTCCACATCGGTACAAACAACATTGGAAGAGACAGACCAAAATCCCTGCAAAACAAATTCAGAGAGCTAGGAAGGAAATTAAAAGAGAAAACCAAAACTGTGGTATTTTCTGGTATACTACCCGCACCTTGCAAAGGACCATATGGACAGCTGGAAATAATTAATCAAAACGCATGGCTGAAGATGTGGTGCACACGGGAAGGCTTCACTTATCTTGATCATTGGACCACATTCTACAACGAGGACTATCTGTATAGACGGGATGGACTGCACTTAAATAACAAGGGAACCAGTCTACTCGGAGAAAAGATCCTCGAGCAGGTTCAGAAGCATTTAAACTAGAAAGGAAGGGGGGAGAAATCAACAAAAAAACAGAAGGGAGACCGCATCAAAACAAGAACAACAACTCAGGTAAGACCACCATTAAATGTATTTATCTAAATGCTAGAAGTATCAGAAACAAAATTCTACAACTTGAAGCTACTGTACTAACAGGTAACTATGATGTGATAGGTGTTACAGAAACGTGGTTGTCTGAGAGTGATGGGGAAGTATATAATATTTGTGGGTATACACTGTATAGGAAAGACAGGCAGGACAGAAGAGGAGGAGGGGTAGCGCTATACATAAGAAACAGTCTTGAAGCCCAGCTGTTAAACCTGGACAAAGAAAATAAAACCGAATCAATATGGGTCAGAATAACGGACAAAAATTCAAAGGGCATAATAATAGGAGCATGCTATAGACCGCCAGATTCAGACGGTGAGCAAAATAATCTATTATACAATGACATTAGAAATGCGTGTAGCAAAGGAGAAGCCATACTAATGGGGGATTTCAACTTCCCCCAAATAAAATGGGAAAACCCGGTGGGTAGCGTGAAGGATGAAATAGAAATGGTGGAAATGACAAATGACTGCTTCCTAACACAATTTGTAAAGGCACCGACTAGAGGGGAGGCATGCCTTGATTTAGTCTTTTCAAATAACGAAGATAGAATAACTAAAACAGAGGTCAGAGAACCACTGGCAAACTCAGACCACAACATGGTCTCATTTGAAGTGTTTTTTAAATCCCCAAAAGTAATGACTAAAGCTAAGGTTTACAATTTTAGAAAAGCAAACTATGAAGGTATGAAACAGAGACTAACAGAAGTAGATTGGCGTAAAATGGAGAAAACACCCACAGAAGAAGGATGGTTGTTCTTCAAAAATGTAGTACTAGAGGCGCAAAACAATTATATCCCTAAAAGTCCCGCACAAAAGATTAATTCTCAAACTGAACGCAGTTGGGATTCAAGGAAACACATGTACACGGATTAGGGAGTGGTTAACATGTAGAAAACAGAAAGTACTGATTAGAGGAAAAACCTCAGAATGGAGTGTGGTAACCAGTGGTGTACCACAGGGATCAGTATTAGGTCCTCTGCTATTCCTAATCTACATTAATGATTTAGATTCTGGTATAGTAAGCAAACTTGTTAAATTTGCAGACGACACAAAAGTAGGAGGAGTGGCAAACACTGTTGCAGCAGCAAAGGTCATTCAAAATGATCTAGACAAGATTCAGAACTGGGCAGACACATGGCAAATGACATTTAATAGAGAAAAGTGTAAGGTACTGCACGCAGGAAATAAAAATGTACATTATAAAAATCTATGGGAGATACTGAAATTGGAGAAGGAATCTATGAAAAAGACCTAGGAGTTTTTGTTGACTCAGAAATGTCTTCATCTAGACAATGTGAGAAAGCTATAAAAAAAGGCTAACAAGATGCTTGGATACATTGTGAAAAGTGTTGTAAATTAAGGGAAGAAATGTTAAAACTGTACAATGCACTATTAAGACCTCATCTTGAATATTGTTTGCAGTTCTGGTCACCTCGCTATAAAAATGATATTGCTGCTCTAGAAAGAGTGCAAAGAAGAGCGACCAGAATTATTCCGGGCTTAAAAGGCATGTCATATGCAGACAGGCTAAAAGAATTGAATCTGTTCAGTCTTGAACAAAGAAGACTACGTGGCGACCTAATTCAAGCATTCAAAATTCTAAAAGGTATTGACAGTGTCAACCCAAGGGACTTTTTCAGCCTGAAAAAAGAAATAAGGACCACGGGTGACAAATGGAGTTTAGACAAATGGGCATTCAGAACAGAAAATAGGAGGCACTTTTTTACACAGAGAATTGTGAGGGTCTGGAATCAACTCCCCAGTAATGTTGTTGAAGCTGACACCCTGGGATCCTTCAAGAAGCTGCTTGATGAGATTTTGGGATCAATAAGCTACTAACAACCAAACGAGCAAGATGGGCCGAATGGCCTCCTCTCGTTTGTAAACTTTCTTATGTTCTTATGTGTTGCAAACTGTTTGGTAATTTGTGAACACGCCAGGCTGGCTGTTAGAAAGTATTGCTCCAAGGACAGAGTGGTCAACAGTCGGTCACTCCTTCAGCAGCGGAAATTAAGGAACTTGGAGAAACAGACAAAGGATTACAAATTGCAAATGCACTGAGGGTTACCAAAACGTGGACACTGTCTATTCTTACCTGTGAAGCTGCAACTGCGACCAGTGTCCACCAGAGGGCAACTGGGTATACCTACCAGTGTTCCTGCACTGTTCTGGGGAACGATGCTACCTGCTGGGCCTATTGGAGATCCCCCTGTAAATAAGGAAGAAATATATCCAAGTCTACTCCACTCAGTAATCCAAACACAAAGTGTTCAGTTAGAGCCCAGAGGGCAGGTTTTCTTTTGATTGATGTTGTTTTTTTTATTCACAGTAAATAATAAATAAACTTACCAGTTTATTATACTGTTATTGTCCAGTGTGTTCTCTCCGACTATCAACTTGCTACTACACCAAACAAATAGTTTACGGTATATATATATATATATATATATATATATATATATATATATATATATATATATATATATATACAGTGAATTTTAAAATAGATGGGGCGATCATCTAAAAACTAAACATATATTTTAAGACGGTCCAGTTTTGGCAGGGTAAGTTTTCAAGATTAAACGAATACAGTGACCACTGATTGAGAAAAAAAGTCACAAAAAAAGTTTTTCCCATTAACATGCACATTATATCACAATTAACAGTATACATTCAGGGGCTTTAATAGAGCACAGTTTGTAACTGTGTATGTGTACGAGCATAATCTTAGTGTATTTCTTAAGTCAAACTGTACTCACCTACTTATACAGGAACTTTGCTCGGCGATCCTTGAGGGTAACAAATTTCTCAATGTCACCCGGGAGATTTTCGATATAGCTTGCTGTATCATTAGATTGAATTGATGCACATAGCAGTGGACGCAGTGCGCATTTCTGCATCTGTGTTGCACTTTTCTTCGAACCCCCCTCCCCAGTTTCACCCCGCATTCCATTGGCACCATCGTAGCTTTGAGCTATCATCTTTTCCTTGTCTGATTTGTTCCGGGAAAACCGCGTCCAGTTGGCAATTGAGTTTGCATAGGAATCGTGTAGCTGTCTAAAACTATAAAACCTTTCGATGACTTTGCCGCTTCCATCAATATCTGGTACACTGACTGGCATTGACAGATCAGTAGTATGTCCGCTTGAATAGCAAGAAATTCAGTGCTTCTTAACTGCTGCACAGTGAACTCCCTGGTCACGTCAAGCATGCAGCCCAACAGTTTGTTTTGCACTGTTTTAGATGTCCCTTTAAACACAGCTGCAATTTTTAAATGCTCCTCCATTGCATTATCTATATTTGATACAAAATCCACCAGACCAGGACACTCCCGGGTTCAAAGATGATTAAGAACATAAGAACATAAGAAAGTTTACAAACGAGAGGAGGCCATTCGGCCCATCTTGCTAAACTTGGTTGTTAGAGCTTATTGATCCAAAAATCTCATCAAGCAGGCTTGAAAAATCCCTTGGTGTCAGCCTCATTTAGTTTGGATGTTGAAATTAGGTCGCTCACAATTATGACATGCCTTTTAAGCCCAGGGTGTCAAACAACATTAATTCTGGTCCTCCTTTTTCTTTCTGAATGCCCCTTTGTCTAAACTCTTTCCCCTGGTCCTTGTTTCTTTTTTCAGGCTGAAAAAGCACACTGTCAATACCTAGAATTTTGAATGCTTTTCTGGTCGCTCTTCTTTGCACTCTTTCTAGAGCAGCAATATCTTTTTTATAGCGAGGTGACCAGAACTGCACACAATATTCAAGATGAGGTCTTACAAGTGCATTGTACAGTTTTAACATTACTTCCCTTGATTTAAATTCAACACTTTTCACAATGTATCCGAGTATCTTGTTAGCCTTTTTTATAGCTTCCCCACATTGCCTAGATGAAGACATTTCTGAGTCAACAAAAACTCCTAGGTCTTTTTCATAGATTCCTTCTCCAATTTCAATATCTCCCATATGATATTTATAATGTACATTTTTATTTCCTGCGTGCAGTACCTTACACTTTTCTCTATTAAATGTCATTTGCCATGTTTCTGCCCAGTTCTGAATCTTGTCTAGATCATTTTGAATGACCTTTGCTGCTGCAACAGTGTTTGCCACTCCTCCTACTTTTGTGTCGTCTGCAAATTTAACAAGTTTGCTTACTATACCAGAATCTAAATCATTAATGTAGATTAGGAATAGCAGAGGACCTAATACTGATCCCTGTGGTACACCGCTGGTTACCACACTCCATTCTGAGGTTTTTCCTCTAATCAGTACTTTCTGTTTTCTACATGTTAACCACTCCCTAATCCATGTACATGTGTTTCCTTGAATCCCAACTGCGTTCAGTTTGAGAATTAATCTTTTGTGCGGGACTTTGTCAAAAGCTTTCTGGAAATCTAAATAAACCATGTCATATGCTTTGCAATTATCCATTATCGATGTTGCATCCTCAAAAAAATCAAGCAAGTTAGTTAGACACGATCTCCCTTTCCTAAAACCATGTTGACTGTCTCCCAGTACCCTGTTACCATATAGGTAATTTTCCATTTTGGCTCTTATTATAGTTTCCATAAGTTTGCATATAATAGAAGTCAGGCTTATTGGTCTGTAGTTACCTGGTTCAGTTTTGTTTCCCTTTTTGTGGATCGGTATTACGTTTGCAATTTTCCAGTCTGTCGGTACCACCCCTGTGTCAAGAGACTGCTGCATGATCTTGGTTAGCGGTTTGTAAATTACTTCTTTCATTTCTTTGAGTACTACTGGGAGGATCTCATCCGGCCCAGGGGATTTGTTTATTTTAAGAGCTCCTAGTCCCTTTAACACTTCTGCCTCAGTTATGCTAAAGTTATTTAAAACTGGATAGGAACTGGATGACATGTGGGGCATGTTGTCAGTATCTTCCTTTGTAAAAACTTGTGAAAAGTAATCATTTAACATATTTGCTATTTTTTTTTCTTCCTCTACGATTTTGCCATTTGTATCTCTTAAACATTTAATCTCCTCTTTGAATGTTCTCTTGCTGTTGTAATATTGGAAAAACATTTTGGAATTGGTTTTAGCTCCCTTAGCAATGTTCATTTCTATTTCTCTCTTGGCCTTTCTAACTTCCTTTTTGACTTGCATTTGCAGTTCTGTGTACTCTTTCTGTGTACTTTCTTTTTGGTCCTTTTTTAATGCTCTGTAAAGTGCCTTTTTTTCGCTGAATATTTTTTTTAATTGATCTATTAAACCATTTTGGCAATTTAGTTTTACATTTAGATTTGTCTACTTTAGGGATATAATTGTTTTGCGCCTCTAGTACTACGTTTTTGAAGAACAACCATCCTTCTTCTGTGGGTGTTTTCTCTATTTTACTCCAATCTACTTCTGTTAGTCTCTGTTTCATACCTTCATAGTTTGCTTTTCTAAAATTGTAAACCTTAGCTTTAGTCTTTACTTTTGAGGATTTAAAAAACACTTCAAATGAGACCATGTTGTGGTCTGAGTTTGCCAGTGGTTCTCTGACCTCTGTTTTAGTTATTCTATCTTCGTTATTTGAAAAGACTAAATCAAGGCATGCCTCCCCTCTAGTGGGTGCCTTCACAAATTGTGTTAGGAAGCAGTCATTTGTCATTTCCACCATTTCTATTTCATCCTTCGCGCTACCCACCGGGTTTTCCCATTTTATTTGGGGGAAGTTGAAATCCCCCATTAGTATGGCTTCTCCTTTGCTACACACATTTCTAATGTCATTGTATAACAGATTATTGTGCTCACCGTCTGAATCTGGCGGTCTATAGCATGCTCCTATTATTATGCCTTTTGAATTTTTGTCTGTTATTCTGACCCATATTGATTCGGTTTTATTTTCTTTGTCCAGGTTTAACACCTGGGCTTCAAGACTGTTTCTTATGTATAGCGCTACCCCTCCTCCTCTTCTGTCCTGCCTGTCTTTCCTATACAGTGTATACCCACAAATATTATATTCGTCCCCATCACTCTCAGATAACCACGTTTCTGTAACACCTATCACATCATAGTTACCTGTTAGTGCAGTAGCTTCAAGTTCTAGAATTTTGTTTCTGATACTTCTAGCATTTAGATAAATACATTTAATGGTTGTCTTACCTGAGTTGTTGTTCTTGTTTTGATGCGGTCTCCCTTCTGTTTTTTTGTTGATTTCTCCCCCCTTCCTTTCTAGTTTAAATGCTTCCGAACCTGCTCGAGGATCTTTTCTCCAAGTAGACTAGTTCCCTTGTTATTTAAATGCAGTCCATCCCGTCTATACAGATAGTCCTCGTTGTAGAATGTGGTCCAATGATCAAGATAGGTGAAGCCTTCCCGTGTGCACCACGTCTTCAACCATTGGTTTTGATTTATTATTTCCAGCTGTCCATATGGTCCTTTGCAAGGTGCGGGTAGTATACCAGAAAATACCACAGTTTTGGTTTTCTCTTTTAATTTCCTTCCTAGCTCTCTGAATTTGTTTTGCAGGGATTTTGGTCTGTCTCTTCCAATGTTGTTTGTACCGATGTGGACGACTACTACCGGGTCGTCTCCTGTTCGTTCTAGGAGCCTGTCCACGTTTTCAGTGATGTGCTTGACCGAGGCTCCCGGAAGGCAGCACACTGTTGTAGTAAGGGGGTCCAAACTGCGAACTGAACTTGCTGTGTTTCTCAATATGGAGTCCCCAACAATCATGACCTCCCTTCTTTTTACTGTCTTGTCACCACTGTCAATAGGGTCCTGGATGTTGTTCCTTTCATTCTCTTGTTGTTGGTTCTGCTCATCAAAATTCTGAAGTGACTCAAATCTGTTGGTTGTTTTGATTTCTGGTGGTGTTTGACGAAGTTTCTTTTTTTCCCTGCTTCTGCCCACCTGAACCCAGCTGTTCTGACCTTCTATCTCCTTGGTGGCTTTCAGTCTGTTAGGGGTGATGCAGACTTCCATGAATTGTGGGTGTGCCAGTTCCTCAAGATCCTGTTGCTGTCTCACTTCTTCCAGCTCCATTTCTAGCATGCTTACTAGTTTATGCAAATCCTGGATCGCGCGGCACTTTACGCACACTTGGTTTAGCTCCACTGGGTTTTCTCGGATTTCCCACATCAAGCAGGTGTCACAGATTACTGGCTTGAAGACCATGTTGTGGGTTTTTTTTTTTTTGAAGTTTAGTTTCTTCTGCAGCTGTCAGCCTGCTTTCCAACTGCTTCGAAACTGCTCTGTACTTTTCCACGCTGTACTTCTCCCACTCACTGTTGCTTCCACTCGCTGTCGCTGGGAAGACTGCCTCGTTTAACTGCGTTGTTCTGCTGTGCTGTCGGCTCCTCCCCTCGCCCGTGTCTCAAAACGGCGCTGAATTTGAATCAGCTGCTCCGAGTTTCAGCTTGTTTGTTATCAGAAAAACACACGCGGCTGTGTTTCCCCAATGTCCTCTGTTTTCTGATTAAAGCAATTCAAGACGCAATTTCTCCTTTCTGCAGTTTCATCGTGTCCATGTAATGCCAGTTCAAAAGCACCACGAAACCGCACACAATCAATCAGCTTCGACAGGCTGTATCTGTTTTTATCAACTGCTGCATTGTTTTTATTTATTCCTACATGGTAGCTGTCATCTAATTGTGTAGATCGATTTGCATTCACTAACATGGCAAGTTTAATCGCACTGTCCAAGTAAGATTTACATGATTCGTGCTTTTTAATCCTTTTTGAAAGATACTTCAAGTTACTCACTTCTGTTTTTGTCCAAAAAATATCCCCTCCAAACAGTAAACACGGGAAGCAGAACAAAGAATTTCTGGTAGTGCTACCACAAAGCCACTTCTTTTTCTCGTATTCTGCTTACCCCTGTCTTTTGCAGATTACAGAAGTGTCAGATCAGGCTGATCAGGTCCTAATCTTTTCAGTTTTAGTTTCTCCTCGAAACTCATTAAAACACAATTAATTTCCGACATTTTTTTTGCTCATTATACATCAACAATTGCCGCCTAATCAGATTGTATACTCGGTTTCCTAGGCAGCGGCTGATATATCTGCGAAACCTTACACTTGGGCGAGAAATAACATGTCCCATTAGGCACTGAACAAGGGAGCATTGTCATTCAATACAGAGCTCAGAAACCACTGCTGTGCGGCATCAGTGGACTTGCTCCACAGAGCTTTGAACATTAAGTACCTTTGCTTTAATAAAACAGTAAGGAAATTACTGCTGCGCCTGTGTGCTCTAGGGGCAGCAGGGGAAGCCGCCAAATTGCTCATATGTGGCGGAAGCAGCAGCAATCCCATAACGATACCACATAAAAGTAGGTAACGATACGGTAACCTCTGCTGCTGTCCATGGTCAGGACAAAATAATAAATTATTAAAGCATTATTTATTTAATTAAAATGTCCTCTATACATCAGCCACACCTATACAGTGCCTATACAAAGTCTATACCCCCTTTCAAAATGTTCACCTTTTGTTGCCTTATAGTCTGGAATTAAAATAGTTTTGTTTTTCATGTATCTACACATCCTACCCCACAACTTCTAAGTCAAAAAAATATTCTAGAAATTTGTATAAAATGAATTAAAAATAAAAACTGATATAGCTCAGTTGGATAAGTGTCGTCACCCCCCCCCCCCACCCCCCCCCCCCCCCCCCATTGTAATAGCAATCCTAAATTAGCTCAGATGTAATCAGTCATCTTCAAAATCACACACCAAGTTAAGTGATCCACTTGTTAAATTGTAGTGATTCACATGATTGATTTCAGGATAAATTCAATAGTTCCTATAGGTTCCCTCTGCTGGGTACCAAGGCGCTTTCAAAAGAACTCTGGGACAAAGTTGTTGAAAGGCACAGATCACGGGATGGGTATAAAAAATATCAAAGGCCTTGAATAACCCTTGGAGCATGGTCAAAATGATTATTAAGAAGTGAAAGGTGTATGGCACCACCAAGACCCTGCCTAGATCAGGCCATCCCTCCAAACTGGATGACCGAGCAAGAAGGAGACTGATCAGAGGGGCTACCAGAGGCCAATGGCAACTTTGCAACAGCTACAGACTTTTATGGCCACGACTGGTCAAAGTGTGATGTGACAACAATATCTCAAGCACTCCACAAATCTGGCCTGTATGGTAGGGTGGCAAGAAGGAAGCCATTACTCAAGAAAACCCACCTTAAATCCTGTTTGAAGTATGCAAAAAAACACTAAGGAGATTCTGTAGCATTGTGGCAAAAAGTTTTGTGGTCTAACTAAACTAAAATGGATATTTCTGGCCTAAATGCAAAGCATTATGTTTGGCGCATCTCCCAAAAAACACCATCCCTACTGTGAAGCATGGTGGTGGCAGCATCAAGTTATGGGGATGTTTCTCATCGGCAGGGACTGGGGCACTTGTCAGAATAGAAGGGAAGATGAATGGAGCAAAGTAGAGAGAAGTCCTTGTGGAAATCCTGCTGCCTTCTGCAAGAAAGCTTAAACTGGGACAGAAGTTCACCTTTCACCATGACAATGACCCAAAGCACATTGGAGTGGCTAAGGAACAAAAAGGTAAATGTCCTTGAGTGCCCCAGTCAGAGCCCTGACCTAAATCCAGTAGAAAATTTGTGGCATGACTTGAAGATTGCTGTCTATCAACGCTCCCCAAGGAACTTGACAGAGCTTGAACAGTTTTGTAAAGAAGAATGGTCATATATTGCCAAGTCTAGGTGTGCAAAGTTGGTAGAGACCTATCCCAACAGACTCACAGCTGTAATTGCTGCCAAAGGTGCTTCCACCAAGTATTAACTCAGGGGGGGGGTGGAGATTTATCCAATTATGATCTTTCATTTTTATATTTTTAATATATGATTTTTTTCAATAAAAACTTTTTTCCCCCTTAACAGTGTGTAGTATGGTGTGTAGATAAGTGGAAGAAAAATCCTAATTTAAATGTATGAAACTCTGAGGCATTGACACAACAAAATGTGAAAAAAATTCAAGGGGGTGTAGACTTTCTGTAGGCACTGTGTGTGTATATATATATATATATATATATATATATATATATATATATATATATATATATATATATATTGTAATAATAGATCCCCCAACTCTCAAGGTTCGTTGCCCCTTTAATTCAAGACCCAGGACACAGAAATAGATTTGTTTAGCGCTTACGCGCACTTTTAATAAACACAAACAGAAATAAACAAAACAAACACCTAGCTATTTCTTGAGCACTAATTACTACACACAGGAACCTAACTAATACAGGACAACTAAGCTGTTTACCTGTAGCTCACATTGACAAAACAGAACACCCAAAAGGCTTTCTCACACTACCTTTTTTTTTTTTTTTACTACGATTGAGCACACCTTCAGTCGGACTCCTCACACACCAGCAGCCCTGAACAAACTGACTGCTTTCTTTAAATACCCTGCATCTGCCTCTAATTTACAGTACACACCAGGTGCAGGGGATAACTAATAATTAAACAATAAAACCATTAAACACCCCAATGTGCATTCTCACATGTTTTAGGCAGGGAAGGATTTTAACCCCCTCCCTGCCGTATTACAATATATATAATCACTGACGGCCGGTGACGTCTGTGGCAGGGGACGCGGGAGCGTGAGTGGAGTGAGTTTGAGTTGGGGCTGAACCCAACAGTATAGCACTCTTATATGTGTTGGTGTGTGTCAGATGAGCCTACCTGTGTATATAAGGGTGTCACAGAGCAGCTCACAGGTTAGTGCTAGTATGGAAAAGGCTCCCTACGTGGGTGGTTAGCTGAAGATGTATTATTCTCCCTTCCTTTCTCTGATCACAGGGCGTCACACAGCAGGGCAGACTGGGTGGATGGCTGTTTGAGGTCTACTTTTTCAATCCCTCCTTTTCTCTCTCTGGTCTGTCTCCCTGTCTTTACTGTTTCACAGCTGGTAATCTACTGTAATAAACAAAATAACAATTCAATATAATCTACTGTATTAATAAAAAAAATTATATATATTCAGAAACAACTGTTAATGTCTTGTATTTGCAAAAAGTAACCTAAGATCAGCGCTGTAACTCAATTAAAAAAGCAAGCAATTTCAATAATAATTATAAAAAAGAAGTTCTTTTCCTACCTCCCTAATCACTAAGGATTCCTCCAAATATATTAATATTTGATTTGATTTGATGTGAGTTTTTTTCAACAAGGGCTTTCTTTTTGCCACTCTCCCATAAAGGCCAGTTTTGTGAAGTACCCGGGCTATTGTTGCCATATGCATAGTGTCTCCCAGCTCAGCTGTGGAAGACTGTAACTCCTTAAAAGATTGGTGCTTTTGAAAAATTATTTCGGATTTGCTTTGAATGTTCCTTCATCTTCATGATGTAGTTTGACTTGACTTGACTTTTTTTGTGTTGATCAGTGACAAAAACTTCTAATTAAATCTATTTTGATTCCATGTTGTAACACAATAACATGTGGAAAAGTCCAAGGGGGTGAATACTTTTGAGGGCCACTGTGTATGTATATATATATATATATATATATATATATATATATATATATATATATATATATATATATATATATATATATATCCCTTTCATTCAGGAAATACAGCATATACTACCCTGGCTTAGAAACCTTACCTGTCCAGACAGATGACAGCTGCTAAGGAAGCATTCAACACCACGTTTGGGTAAATGTGGGTAGTGGGCACTTGAAAGGGAGGGGGCGGATACTGATGAAATGGACTGAAGTGCAGCATTAGTTTATTCCTAAAGTTGGCACTGCCTGCTGTGAGACAGACAGTGAAGTTTACCAGTGTTGCCAAGACTCACGAGAAAAGAAAAGCATGACACTGCCTTTCAAAACAAGCCTAAAACTAGCAAACCCATGTTAGATTATGTGTGTTTATGCAAGTTCCAATCAGTGACTCTCTAAAACAAGCCCAAATATGCTTATTATTGCAGACTTGGCAACTGTGAAGGTTACCAATTAAAACACAATCAATATGTTCATTTGCAATTTTATTTGGTCAGCTTTGAGAGAGAATCAACAACTTGTTGGATGTTTGTTGCACTGTTCTGGGCGATGGAGCTGGCTCATGACATCCAGTACACCAACTATATTTACTAACGTGGAGGGCAGGCGGGTGTTGTCTTTGGACATAGCTTGGATCAAAAAAAAAGGATGGGAATTAATTCAGTTAGACATTTAAGCAGCAAGGGCATTCTCAAACAGCTGCATTAATGCTATAACACTGGCACAACGCAGTTCATGGTAAGTTGTTTTATACAGAACGGTAAACCCACCGAGGTATACAACATGACAGACCAGACATTCACATTATCATTAAGGTGAACTACACCACAGCTAACCATAAAATAGCCCATCAGCCACTACTTTCTGTAATCTTGGAATCCACAGTAACAACTGACCTGCTCCCTTGCAATAAACAATAAAGAATAAACATGCTCATTAACATTTACACGTGAAATGCGGGTTTCCATGCAAAACTGGGCATCCCATTTTGAGGGTGCGGCGGTTGTATGTTGTACAAAATCTCTATTATTTCATGTTTTCCAACAGATATGAATGGGAAGTAATCTAAACATACCCAAATGACAGAACAGTACTGCCAGGTTTACTTTGGGCTTACTGCTATAAAAAGTTAATGACCTCTGCCTTTTTTAGTGTCTAAATCTAATCAGGATTGACATTAAAATTCAAACCTCCAGTGCTTAACACACTTCAGCATTTTCATACTAACCATTGTTACTGACAATGTCAGTGGAGAATGTAAGTTGCCCTTATATTAAAGACTTTACTATCACTTCATAAATCAAAGGTATTTTATTGTAGCAGATCACATGAATGCATTCTAATGAAGAAATAAAATTATGTCCTCTACCACACCACGTTTTGCTGCCACAATTGGCCATGTGCATATAAGAGGATCTTTAAAATGCTACTGCTTTAACTCTTAAAATCCATGGCAGACCTTATTAAATTAATGCAATGGTGCCTTTGCTTCACATTCCACTTCTTCCATTCTTAGCTCCACAAGGCAGGAAGGCTTAATTAATAATCATAACTTTTCTTAAGAACTTAAAGATGATGACACTGGACAAATGGTAATGGCTACTATAAGCCACTTTTCTGGCAGGAGGGCAGGCAGGCAGGAAGATGCAATGAAAGCTTCCCTTCACAGCTCTGTGACAGAGCAAGTCCACCTCAATCCTGACCTGAGCACCCCACACAGTCCAAGGCCTCTCTTAATCCCGTCCGAATTGGGTGGATGGGTGGGGGGTGTAATGCAATGTTTCAAGTAGGAACTAGGTTGAGACCTCTAAACTAATTTGTTTTGGCTGAATTTAAACCCAGAAAAGACCTGGAGGTTAGTTAATTCATCTGCAGTGTAAACTTAACTTTTGTTCAGTTTATTTTTCAAAAAAGGTTGAGTACTGCTTCTTGGAATTTCCTGTAAAAAGGAATCTGCATGAACACTTTCTGCAGATATAATAGTTCCCTGGTACATTTTGCATGCAATCCCGAAATGAGTATAATCTTTTTTATGGCAAGTTTCACCAACCATACACTGCGGATTGACCAATTTGATTTCATTCCAGAAACTGGTGGGTTCAAGTTCCCCCCTGCACACTGTGCTAGCTACCATGTGTGATGTTGCTGTTGTAAACATCAAAGCAGTTGCTTTACACGAATATTGGATTTTTTTTTTTTTCCCCACCAGTAGAAATGAATGATTAAAACTTCTCCTCTGTCATCAATTGAGTTTGTGACATGGTAGCGTCATGGCCCAAGCTGTTAGCAGCAGGAAAGATTCCCAGATACAGAAAGCGACAGTTCAAGCACTAAAGTGCACATTTATTACACAAACAGAAACCAAATAATCAGGGCACAAGGGCCAAAATAAAAGGGTTAACAAAAGACTAATCAGTAAGCTGGGCATTCACCTTCACTACTCAAAACAGCACACAACACACAACACACCGCACACCACACACCGCACACCGCACACAGAACAAACTCCTTCAACAAACAAAGAATTTAGTTTCCTTTTTATACATGTGGCCACTCCCCAATTAGCATTTAACTGGGGAATGGGCACATTTGAGTTTGCTAGCAAGGACACATTTAACCCCATCCCTGCCACCTTATATTCCCACAGACACTGTTTACAGCAGCAGGGCTTCTGCCCTGCCACATACATCCCTACCTTGAGCAACCCATTCAGGGCTGCAATTGGCCACCTCCTCCCTTAAAACACTAACCCCCTCCCCTCTTGTCCTGTTTTCTCCCTCTGTTTTTTTGTGGGGGGGGGGGGGGGGGGGTTTGTGATGGAGGTGGTCCCCTCCCCTCCCCTCCTCCTTCAGCCATGGTGGTCCTTGGCCTTCTGTCAGGGGTGCCTGTTTAACCCCTCTTGTGACCCCTGGGCTTTTGTAAGGGGCATCCCATTTAACCACTGTGGTTATCCCTGGGCTTCTGTGAGGAGGTACCCTTTTAACCCCCTTTCTACTCCTTAAGCTTGACTTTTCCCCACTCTGGGCTTTTCTAGAGCCCTGTCCCGAAGGCAGTGGCAAAACTGGCAATGGAGACACTGGCAGTGGCTATGCTGGCAGCGGCGCAGAGCACTCTGGCGGTGCCAATGTAGGCAGTGACACTGGGAACTCCAGCTGCAGTAGATGCATGTGGAACTCTGGAAGTGGCAATGACAGCAGTATGGATACTGGGCCACTGCAGGGAGTGACGTGCTTTATCCCAGGACACTCTGCTGAGGTGAATGACTGGATATACCAGTGCTGGTCATTAATGAATTTACAACATAGATAAGAATACTGTAAATGTATGCCACAGATTTACAATTCCACTGGCACAAAAACTGATAGTGGATAGTTAGTACACTAACATATTTAGAATGCTTTTACCATTTTGAATTAATATGTTATTTTCTATTAACTTTGTTTACTGTGGCCAGTTGTAAGCATTAATGTCATTCCTGACCTGAGGATGACCTGAGGACCAAAAAAGTCCATTCCATACCGCACTACAGTAGCTTAATTTCCATGTCTTAATATTAAATATTGATATGAAAACCTGACAGCTGTCTACAAATATACTGATGCACAATGAAAACGCAACAGTCTAAGTTTTACATCAATAGCTCATTGGGCACATACCTAATGTTATATACATTTTAAATAATGAGCAGATTTCTTGATTCTTTGAGTAATATTGTTCCTTTGGATAACAAAATACTGAGCTCAAGTCATGTAAATTCATAAAAACGGCAGGTGCTCAGTGTTTGGTATTTGAGGAGTTAATTGCCAAACTGAGTTGATGAAGAATCTGTATAAATAGCCATTCAAAAAGAGATGATTTTAATTAACACAAGAACAGCAAAAGATGTGACCATGCCCCACTTGAGTAATTAAGATCACCTGGTTGCTATCGGCATGATTGAAGGCAGTCTGTCTGTGAGAGAAGTTCCACAGAGAATGAGATGTTCTGTTTCATCAATCAGCAGACTAGTCCAGAGAGAACAGGAAACTGGCTCTGTGAGCGTCAAGCCACGCCTTGGAAGGCAGAGGGTCACCATACCAGACACATTCGACTGATCCATCTGCATAATCGTTTCCAGACTGCAGTGGCTACAGCATGAGAAATTTCAGGAAGAAGTAACCTTCGCATCAGCAGAATGACTGTAGCTCGTCATCTGCATGAAAATGATTTGCAGAGAACATCTGAGGTAGCAGCAGAGAGAGTGGTGGAGTGTTTTATTCACAGATGAATGCTGTTTTGCCCTTGACAGACCTGATGGAAGACAACTTGTGTAGAGACGTCATGATGAGTGTTATGCTGACTGTTGCGTTGTTCAAGCCAACCAGTGGGGCGGTGGAAGTGTGATGGGATTCAAATGAATTAATTAGTAATTGAATCCCGGCACAACTGTAGGTTTAGGTGCATGTTTCACTGATTCAGGGGGTTGTGTGTTCGAGAGTGGAGAATGGGAGAGAGAAAGTAGTGAGTAAACTTTAAAGTAAAATAACAATTGCTATATTGAGCTGGAAGCACAGCACGGTACTTGTTTGTTTGTCCACTGTTTCGTTTAGTTTCGTTTATTTTGTCTGTCTATTTATTTTGGCCAAGTTAAGTGTTTTTCATTTGTTTGACTGTTTTATTTGTTCATTTATAATAAACCGGTGCAGCAGCGCCATTCACCACTCACTCACCACTCTGTGTGTTTCTGTGCCAGGTCTGACGTCACCACACAAGCCATCCTGTGACAAGACTTCACAAAGTACCTTCAATAAAACTGAAAAATGCATAATGTACATATCATTACGCATAGTATTATATGGATTGGGCAAACTTTATTATTATACAGAAAGAAGCAGAAAAAATTCCTCATGAATGCCTTCAAATACACTTGAGACAAATAGGCTACCTGGGCAGTACATTGATCAGGAATCTTTCATTCAAAATGAAAGCAGTTACAACAAGGCAATATTTTGCTCTATGACAAAGATGCCCGTACCTAGATTTCACTTTGTTTTTAAAGCCTGTCAGGTAATCAAATAACATTTGAAAATCTGCTTTAAAAAAAAAGAAATCAAGGGTTTAGAAAAGTTTTATGAATATCAAACTCTTATAATAATTCATCAAAATGGATTTAAAAAAAACAAACTAATGTATGAAAAAAACAATGGTCCTTATTTTCAAAGTGTTACCCCTAGTCTTTATTTATTACAGAGCGATTTGGTACAGGTATGAAGTATCAATTAACTGAACACATGTATTTTTCTTGTTTAGACTGACTTTCATTTTCAGTCATCACATGTTGGTGGCTTTTTAAAACATAAGAAGTTTAAAGCACCCCAGCAGCCTCTTTCGTCAGTACAGCTGGTGCACCAGAGTGTAACAATTAACCTGTCCCCATTCAACACTAGCACTAAGAAATACATCAGTAATGTATTCCTATTTTTAGAATGTTCACATTTCTTACATCCACTGATTTGCATAGTGATTCTAACAAGAAAGGAATATATTAGTTGAGATAACAGTTATAACTCATCTCCATACCAAGTTGCTCCTAAAATAAATTGTAGCTAATACAATTATTCCATAAATCTTTCCTGTTATTGTCCATTTGTTATAGAGATCTCAAATATGTTGTTTTGAAAGAAATACATGTAATAGCATAGCAATATTTAAATTTTAAAACATGATAGCTGGTTTTGCTTTAAGTTAAAGACAGTTCTTAGTTTTTAAGATATTTCTTTACACTTGCACTTCTTGGGCCATTTCACCTCCGTATTGTCTTGTGGGTCAAATCACATTACAGCATGTCAGCCGATAAAGGAAGCAGCTGGCTGGTTAATGCAAAGGATAGGGCACATTTTACCCTCCAGATGGCTGAGGAAGTACAACGCTATCTGAAAGCATGACTTCCAAACCTATACAACATTTAGAAGGGCACAACAAGTAAGATTTATAGATTGCTTTTTGTTAGTTAGAATCACAGACCTTGAATTGTATTAATTAGTTTGGGTTCTTAAAGGTTTTTCTCTTTTAAAAATATGACCCAGAAAGAAAAGATGTAGTTTTTCACTCAGTTCTCCTCGTGGCTCCCAGGTGGTCCAGGAGAATCTGGTTTTCATCCCTGTGCCAGCTATTGGACGGCCTGCCCTGGGAAATCCCACTGCTCCGGGATCTTCTCAGTTATAGTTATACAAATAGTTGACAGTGAACGAAAGTAGTGATATGGACAATGACTTTAATCTATAGCAATAATTCTTAATTAAATTGGCCTCACAAATATTCTTGAATACATTAATTTAACAATATTAATAATGATATATGTACTTGTTAAAACTAGGAATACAAACCATGCGAAGGGGGTGAAATGGGTGAAGTGTCGCCCCAGGAGGTAGTACCAGAGTAACTCGACTGCATCTACATATGTCCATCTGTATGTCACACTTGTCCCAATTGTGATGAAACTTGACATTAACATGAAAACTTCCTAAAGTTAAATTATGATATTGGGACCTGATTTTGTACTTGACGGTCTTCGTACAGATTTTAGAGTAGAAATAAAACACTTGGGTGTTATTTTTGACCAAGGCCTCTCATTTGAAGGACACATCAAAAATGTTACAAACTTGTTTTGTTTTTTTTTCATTTAGAAAATATTGTTAGATTGTATCTCTTAAACATTTAATATCCTCTTTGAATGTTCTCTTGCTGTGGGTAATATTGGAAAAACATTTGGAATTGGTTTAGCTCCCTTAGCAATGACTATTCTCTCTTGGCCTTTCTATATATATATATATATATATATATATATATATATATATATATATATATATATATATATATATATTTCTTTTCTTATTTTGTTTTGCTTTATTTTGTTTGTGGGTGGTCTCCTTTCGGTTCTCCGTCTGGCCGCAAAGCTTCATGTCCTTTAGGGGCAGCTCTGAGGAAACAACATTTGTTTATAGGGCCAACAATCCCCCAAGGCCCGCCTCTCAGCCACTCAGAGAGAGGGAAAGCCAACACACCATCTTTCCCTCCTCTCCACATCACTGCCATGACTGACAGACGGATCTTCCGAGGCTGCTGCCCTCTTCTGCATTTTTATTTTTCAGCATTATTTGACTGTTTATATTTATTTTTGGATACTTTTAACTATTTTATGGGTATTGTTCTTGTTATTATTACAACTACGGTTGTTTGTTTTTCCTTTGTTTTTTTCTTCATGTAAAGCACTTTGTTGCCGCCCTCATTAAAGGTAAAAGTAAAGATTAATTAATTGATTGATTGATCAATCTGGAAACATCCATTCATAGCTACACATCTTTCTGTATTATTCGCTACACACTCTTGCTATATGTCACAGACATTATTTTTTTAACGTACTGATAGCTGTGGTGACAATGTTACAGTTACATTTGAACTGTGCACACTGTCATTCACAGGTGAGTAACTCAAGTGGACTCCGAGGACCATTAAAGATGGTTTCTTTACCAGAGAAGCCCTCAGGTAAGGTATCACACACAGTCTGTCGGAAAGACCACTGAGACTGACGTTAAAGTGCACAGGCTTCCACAGTAAGGTTCATACAGATTGACAGTGTAAGGTGAATTAAGGTATACATGGAATGAACTATTTTGTTATGCTATAAAGTAGAGACCAGACCATGTTTAAACTTTTTATATTTATTAATTCCAAATATCCACATTACATTCTTCATTGTATGGTACTGTTTAGATACAATACAATATGATATTTACAAGGGATGTTGTAAATGTGGTTTTCAATGTTCTTTTCCTTTTCATTCACAAAAGCTTCCTAGAACTTTGTATATAATCACATAATTATAAGAACATAAGAAAGTTTACAAATGAGAGGAGGCCATTTGGCCCATCTTGCTCATTTGGTTGTTAGTAGCTTATTGATCCCAGAATCTCATCAAGCAGCTTCTTGAAGGATCCCAGGGTGTCAGCTTCAACAACATTACTGGGGAGTTGATTCCAGACCCTCACGATTCTCTGTGTAAAAAAGTGCCTCCTATTTTCTGTTCTGAATGCCCCTTTGCCTAATCTCCATTTGTGACCCCTGGTCCTTGTTTTTTTTTTCAGGTCAAAAAAGTCCCTTTTTAAGGTCTCATGGTATACACTATCATTTTTTGAATGCTTGAATTAGGTCGCCGCGTAGTCTTCTTTGTTCAAGACTGAATAGATGCAATTCTTTTAGCCTGTCTGCATATGACATGCCTTTTAAACCTGGAATAATTCTGGTCACTCTTCTTTGCACTCTTTCTAGAGCAGCAATATCTTTTTTATAGCGAGGTGACCAGAACTGAACAATTCAAGATGAGGTCTTACTAATGCATTGTATTGTTTTAACATTACTTCTCTTGATTTAAATTAAACACTTTTCACAATGTATCCGAGCATCTTGTTGGCCTTTTTTTTATAGCTTCCCCACATTGTCTAGATGAGGACATTTCTGAGTCAACAAAAACTCCTAGGTCTTTTTCATAGATTCCTTCTCCAATTTCAGTATCTCCCATATAATATTTAAAATGTACATTTTTATTTCCTGCGTGCAGTACCTTACACTTTTCTCTATTAAACGTCATTTGCCATGTGTCTGCCCAGCTCAGAATCTTGTCTACATCATTTTGAATGACCTTTGCTGCTACAACAGTGTTTGCCACTCCTCCTATTTTTGTGTCGTCTGCAAATTTAACAAGTTTGCTTACTATACCAGAATCTAAATCATTAATGTAGATTAGGAATAGCAGAGGACCTAATACTGATCCCTGTGGTACACCACTGGTTACCACTCTCCATTCTGAGGTTTCTCCTCTAATCAGTACTTTCTGTTTTCTACATGTTAACCACTCCCTAATCCATGTACATGTGTTTCCTTGAATCCCAACTGCGTTCAGTTTGAGAATTACTCTTTTGTGCGGGACTTTGTCAAAAGCTTTCTGGAAATCTAAATAAACCATGTCATACGCTTTGCAATTATCCATTACCGAAGTTGCATCCTCAAAAAAATCAAGCAAGTTAGATCTCCCTTTCCTAAAACCATGTTGACTGTCTCCCAGGACCCTGTTACCATATGGCAATTTTCCATTTTGGATCTTATTATAGTTTCCATAAGTTTGCATATAATAGAAGTCAGGCTTACTGGTCTGTAGTTACCTGGTTCAGTTTTGTTTCCCTTTTTGTGGATCGGTATTACGTTTGCAATTTTCCAGTCTGTCGGTACCACGCCTGTGTCAAGAGACTGGTGCATGATCTTGGTTAGCGGTTTGTAAATTACTTCTTTCATTTCTTTGAGTACTACTGGGAGGATCTCATCCGGCCCAGGGGATTTGTTTATTTTAAGAGCTCCTAGTCCCTTTAATACTTCTGCCTCAGTTATGCTAAAGTTATTTAAAACTGGATAGGAACTGGATGACATGTGGGGCATGTTGTCAGTATCTTCCTTTGTAAAAACTTGTGAAAAGTAATCATTTAATATATTTGCTATTTTTTTTTCTTCATCTGCGATTTTGCCGTTTGTATCTCTTAAACATTTAATCTCCTCTTTGAATGTTCTCTTGCTGTTGTAATATTGGAAAAACATTTTGGAATTGGTTTTACCTCCCTTAGCAATGTTCATTTCTATTTCTCTCTTGGCCTTTCTATCTTCCTTTTTGACTTGCGTTTGCAGTTCCGTGTACTCTTTCTGCGTACTTTCTTTTTGGTCCTTTTTTAATGCTCTGTAAAGTGCCTTTTTCGCTGAATATTTTTTTTAATTGATCTATTAAACCATTTTGGCAATTTAGTTTTACTAAAATGTAATTGTTTTGTGCCTCTAGTACTACATTTTTGAAGAATAACCATCCTTCTGTGGGTGTTTTCTCTATTTTACTCCAGTCTACTTCTTATATTTGAAGGCAGTAGTTCATTATTAGTAGTTCCACTCTGCTGAATTACCATTAGTTACTTTGTGTTGAAGAATATGAAATTGAACCCTGCCCATCTTCGTATGCATTCAATGGAGCTAGCAGTCTATTTGAATCATTGCAAGATGCTGCTACTTTCTACAGGGACTAAATTCGTCCCTCCTTGGATGTTAGTACCAACCAGTGAATGAACCACCATCGTCTCCACTGAGTGGTCCTCACCAGCGACAGGGTCTGTGACTGGAAAGTAAATGTTTTCAGCAACAGGTAAACCCATTGACTCCCTGCCCAACGTGATAGTGCTCGTTCTCCTTCTGAACATCAGCTCTGAGTTATTGCATTGTGTGGTTCATTGTTACATGTGGAAAGTGAATGATACTGTGGTCAAGTTCCTCCCATATTGCTCAGGATAGTGAGGAGGGCTTAGAATTTGTTAAGTTGCCAGTTATATATGCAGATAGTACAAGGAGAGTTTGTCATGTATTTCATGTTTCTTGTTTGATTCTATCTTCTTTGTAAAAGTTGCTCGGGGGGTTGGGGAAAGCTTTCTCTTTGTAGAGATGATATTCTTTTATACACCTCAGACTCCTCATATTCTCTCCGTCACATTCTCTCCAAATTAAATACATTTGTTAAATTATCTGGCTTTAAACTGAATCTTCATTAGAGTGAATTATTCCCCATCAACTTCTTCCATAAATTACCCCTTTTCCACTTTTCCTTTTAAACTTGCTTCTAATAAATTCACATACTTGGGTATCTCAAAATCACGTTCTACAATGACCTCTTCAAATAAAGTTTCTGGAACTGGATCGTACCAAACAAGGCTTGTGTGTTGGTCCACACTACCTTTAAGACTTACTGGCTGTATTAATTCCATAAAGATGAACCCTCTACCAACATTGTTATATCTTCTCCAGTGTATTACTGTGTTTATCACCAAATCCAAATCCTAGGTGTTGCAAACACAGATTGATGAGTAGAGGATTTCATTGTGATAGAATACAGTTATCTGTTTTATCCCTTCTCTTATCTAGTTAGAATACCCCACTGCGTGGCAACACAATGTAACTAGAGTCAATGCCCAATTAAGAAAATGCATATTACAATTATATGAGATAGTTAGGTGGGCATTATGGTATGTGGCCCTGGGACCATTACCATGACAATGGATTAGCAGTCACCAAAAGCAGATTCATAAGCATGACTCTCATGAATACTGTGATTAGTAAAGTGCATACATGACCAGAGACACAGAGGCCAAATATATTGTTATCCCTGATTAGATTATCATCCTGGATTGTATTTCTTTCATGCATGGCAACCTCACATGGGGACAGATAAAGGAGGCTTGGTGGACCAGTGGTTAAAGAAAAGGGCTTGATATTAGATTCCTGGTTCACATCTGGCTCAGTCACTGACTCACTGTGTGTGACCCTGAGCAAGTCATCTCCTTGTGCTCCATCCTTTGGATGAGACATAAAACCAAGGTTCTGTTGTAATGATGACTCTGCAGCAACAATTGTTGACGCATACTACATCCCGTAGTCTCTGTCAATCACTGTGGATAAAACCTTTTGCACAATGACAGGTTAATAATAATAATAATAATAATAATAATAATAATAATAAATAATAATAATAATAAACAAAGCCTCTCTTTTAGTCTTTATGTGAGGACACATGGAAGACGCAAATGCACAATAGCCTCATATGAGGCTGGGATATATTTATCATGTGGCCAAAACTACTTAAATTTGTTTTTATAGCTATTTCAATAATCCATGCACAAAAGTGTTAAAGAGTTAGTAACTCAGAAATGATTTTCATTTCTATTTCACATTTCCCTTACTATTGGATGGTGTTTGCAATTATTCTGAGTGCTTCTCGGTTCTGTGGCTCCCATAGTTAGTTAATATCATTTTTCTCTTAATTTGAATTTACTTGGCTTTGAGCGTGTCTGTAGAATCTTACTGAGATCATGTGAAGAGGTGACTTTTTTTATTGCTGTCCATACATTCATATGGACAGAGATAATACAGTTACAGCCAAAAGTTTAGTATCAGCCTACAGAATGAACAAATTCTGCTTCTAAAGTCGAACGAAACCTGTTGAATAATGTTATGTTAACATATTGAATGACATATCGCTTTGTAGTTTCGTATATACTTAATGAAAAATTGACTAATGTAATATTTAGAATTGTCTGATACAGAGCAGAATTCATGGTTTCTTCAACAATGGCAAGTCATCCAGGTCCTGATGCAGCAAAGCATCCCCAAATCATGACACTACCACCACCATGCTTGACCGTTGGTATGAGGTTATTACTGTGGAATGCAGTGTTTGATTTTCACCAGACAGAACAGGGCCCATGTTGGCCAAAAAGTTTCACTATTGACTGCTCTGTCCATATGTCACAGAGACGGCCAAAGTGGGCAGCGTCAGAACCAGGAAAAGGATAGAAATACACAAAACACAGGACGGACGAAATGAAATGATGATGGCGCTGGCTGGCGCCGGTTTATTGTAAAATAAAAGGGTTTAACAAACAAAAGACAAGACACAGCACTCTATGCCAAAATAAAAAGACAAACAAAAACGGACTATACTTTACAAAAATACAGTGAGCAGATACTTTATGTTGTTATTATTATTATTATTATTTCCTCCGTCTCCAATCCCGTTCTCCACTCATCGAACACACCCGAACACCCAACTGCGAGTATGTGACAACGTGCATCTATATATACTGTTGTGCTGGGATTCAATTACCAATTAATTATTCACTTGAATCCCAGCACGTGAATTAATAAAGTGCAATTCCCTGTGCTCACATATTACTACATTTTACTTGCACGTGAAGTGCTGTGCAATCCTCATGCCTAAATACACATGTACATTTTAAACACTCATGTTACACAGACCCGTTTATATCCCGTGTACCAATGTCTATACACCAACATTTAAACACACCACACGCAACACATAACAGATAATATACACAGGGGCGGGCACTTTGTCACACCATAGAACATTATTCCAGAACTCTTGAGGATCATCCAGGTGCTTTTTGGCAAACTTAAGACGAGCATTCATGTTCTTCTTTGTGAGCAGTGGTTTTCGCCTTGCTACTCTGCCAGGAATCCCATTTTTGCCCAGTGTCTTTCTGATGGTGGAGTCATGAACACTGACCTTAGCCGAGGCAAGAGAGGCCTGCAGATCCCTGGATGTTGTTCAAGGGTTCTTTGTGACTTCCTGGATGATTTTACGCCTTGCTCTTGGGGAGATGTTGGCAGAACAGCCACTCCTGTAAGATTCATTAGTGTCCCAAACTTTATCCATTTGGACAATATGGCTCTGACTGTGGTTTGGTGGACCCCAGCGCCTTAGAAATGGCTTTGTAACCCTGATAGGCATCAACAACTTTTTTTCCGGAGGTCTTCAGGAATTTCTTTTGATCGTGGCATGATGTGCCTCTAGAAGGGCCAAAGTTAGTCAGACTTATATTGGGCAGGGCTGGCCCAAATCAGGTCTGATTGTTAACCAAAGTATTCAAACAGCTGACCCTAACTATCCCTTTAATTGGGTTGAGTTAACTAGGAGGGGCAATAACTTTTTCACACCTGAAGATTGCATGTTTGATTACTTTGCACACCAAACAAATGAAAGAAGCACCAACCTTTGGTTAGACTTAAACTCCCTTTATATATTACTACAACCCACAAAAAGATGTGACCAAATTCAATGTGAAAAATGTGCAAAAATGCAGAAAAGGGGGGTAGGGATAGGGCAGAAGAAGCAGAAAGGAGCGATAAGTAGGACAGAGTGCCGGCTGGAAGGGGCCGGACCTAGGATAGAAGAGCAGGCAAATCACATGGTGAGAACCCCCCTGAAGGTCAGGGGAGGCTGAAGCCTGCCCTGAGGTCGGGGAAGTGTGATCACTTGCCCCCCAAAAGGATGGACCCCTGGCTCCTCACCATGAGACAAACAAAAGACAGCACATGCCAGCGCATAACAAACAAGTCAAGGAGGGAGGCCTGCTCTGGAGTCGAGGGCGGAGAGGAGGGAGGTCTGCTCGGACGCGAGGGTGGAGAGGAGGGAGGCCTGCTCGGAGGCGAGGGTGGTCGAGGAGTGAGGCCTGCTCTGGAGGCGAGGGTGGAGAGGAGGGAGGCCTGCTCGGAGGTGAGGGTGGAAGAAAGAAGGGAGGCCTGCTCTGGAAGAGAGGGAGGGGTAGAGGCGGGAGGCTTGCTCGGAGGAGAGGGTGGAGTCGAGGAGGGAGGCCTACTCATGAGGCGAGGGTGGAGAGGACGGAGGCCTGTTTGGAGGCGAGGGTGAAGGTGAGTGATAATAGGAGTGAGAGGAATCAATGAACAGGGGGTCTGAGGAGGGGGTGGGGGGGTTCCTGCTGTGGAGATACCTTGAAAATGGAGATAGGGGACTAGATACTTGATGTGTGAGTGGACCGACTGAGCTGAATTGATCTGTCTTGAGGTATGCAGCCAAGTGATGGAGTAAGCATGGAAGGTGGCCGAGAGGCAGCTGATCTCCATGGGTAAATCATTGTAGGGGGAGAAGAGGCTTTTCTGAAGAGTGGAAATTAGCAAATGGAGAACATATGTTGATATAGACAGACAGGAAGGTGAGGCAGGGGAAAAGCTCTTAAGAATCCCAAAGAGGGTCAGGCGGAATGCTGATATGGAGAGACTGGAGGGAGTTGGAGAGAATCCCTAGCACGGACCATGAGAGACAGGTTTTGATTGAAGGGCTATGATTATTCGAATCTGGGCGCAGAGGATTGAAGACACTGAGCATGCTGTAGAATAGGAGCTCTTGAAGAAGGTGGAGGGCTGCAGACATGTAATGCTGAGCAGATTGAAGGAGGTTACTGAGAGAAGGATTCAGTCAAATAGCATCTGGAGAAACTGAGGATTCTGGATTGGGGTTGTGGAAGCAAATGGGACCAACTGACTGAACTTGGATACCGAAAGTAGAGGCAGAAGGAGAGCTGGAACTGAGGGCTGAGGTGGCAGCTGGACTGAACGAACATGAATCAGCTACTGGGGAAGCACGGCGCCTTTGCGCCCCATATTCTAGAAATGAGGGCAGAGATGAGATTCCGCCTTTCTATGTGTTAGTTAATACAGGATCGATCAGCGGTTTGCTACTATCATGTCTGCTTGAAATGGAAAAGGCAAAATCACATTCAGAGATTTGGGTTTCGCAACGCCAGTTATTCTCTTAATAGTGGAAATCCTTAGCTCATAATCAAGACAGATTTTCAGTCTCATACCATGTCTCAAACCAAGTATTAATGCTGTAACATTTGGGAGTATGAGTGGAGATGTGAATAGGATTGCTGAGGAAGTGCCCTGTATTTTGATTAAATGGGGATTAGCTTTAGCCTTGATTGTGGGAATGCTGCCACGATCTACGTATTGGAGGAAGGCTGGAGCATTGTAGGCTCTGGAGAAGTGCAGCTGCAGATTTAAACAGTAAACTAGAGCGACTTTTGCAGCTGCAGTAGTGAGCGGATCTGAAAAGGGAGTGGAGATCTGCTGTAGTGAGGAGCGATTAATAGTAGAGGGCAGGATCTGCTGAACAGAGCAGAGGTCTGAGGTCCATCGTAGTGAATTTACTGCCACATCACCCCTGTCATAGTTTCTCATTAAAGAAAACAGGCTATCAGCTACTTTGGAGTTCCCCTATTGATGGATTTATTTGACAGGAACTGTTTACTTGGCATGATTGTGCATGCATATTAGCTGGTTGCAAAGGGGAAAGGAGGCTGTTTTCACACAAGGCAGATTGACAAGCTTTGCTCATTGTACATTCTCAGCAAGTAGCATGTTTCTTTAAGCTTAGCCTCCTCTGTGATGTATTATTTGTGTTGCTCTGATGCAGGACAGGCTATGGGTCAGTAGGACGTTTTAATTGTGTTTTTGTTTGTTTGTCTGACCTGTCACCTGTCGAAGAGGTTATATTGAGTCCTGTAGACAGGCACTGGGATGCGTCGATTATCCTGGGATCAATATACTAAATACTATAATCCAGAGGGACTTCAACCCCTTTCAGCTTTGCTGATTGTTGCTATGTTAAATACTATAGTGTACATTAATATGAAAAAAAAGATAATGTAGTAATATTTGAGCTACCATATACGATTCTATGACAAATGTTTTCAAGGTCTTCTGTGTTTAAATCAGTTTTGGTTGACATTTTTAGATGCCTGGGTTTGGTGTGGTTTCCATCCCCCAAAAAATAAGTTTGAAAATCTGAGTTAACCTTGTCCAAGACTACAGAACCACACTTTCACTACAAAGATGTTGCACACATATGGAAATGTAAACGTTCAAAGTGAAAATTAAGTGAAATCAGAATGATTTTATATCAATCGGATAAAAGAAAGGTGAAATAAATAATAATGTTTCAGTTACTTTGAATACAACAGGTTTTATATGAAATCACACGGACAGGTTGTTATTGATTGGTACTTAAAATATGTATAGACGAGGGAAAGCAATAAGCTTGAATGTATCTCAAATAACCTGAATATAGACAAGTTGAGGATGCAGGGAAAAAATGTAGCCACGCTCCTCTGCTTACAGGTTCACAGTCTCTTTTATGAATGGTGCCAAAAGCTTGAAAACTTTGAAGACGCTCCAAAGGGCTTGTTTGAGACTTCGAAATCCAGTCAAACACATTTGCTGCAGCTCTTATAAAGGGGACTTGAACAGGTTTGTGGTATGATGGTACTTTTCATTCTTTATTCACAAAATGCACAGTGCAAACGAACAGGACAGCCAGGTCACGATCGAAGAGTCAGCTTTACCGAGTTAACACAGGTCTCAAATCTAACCTTACCCAGGTCTCAATTATTAGTACTGTGATTAGGACTGAAGCTGAAAGTCCAAAATCCGAAAGTCCAAAGAGAGCAAAATGTTTACGGTTCTGACTGTAAAACAATGTGTAAAACTCAGTCTCACCTCGTTCCAATATTAAACTGGGGTTGCAGCTGCTTTCATCTACTGCTGTAAATAAAGTCAAAGACCCCCAGTATGCATCAATTTATTGTAGACTTCGCCTGACAGTAAAATATTTAAGCCTTCATGTCCAGCCTACTTTTTACTGCAGTCGGTCTTTTAAAACCTGCCTCTAACTTCCTTCGCATTGGAGGCTGATTAGGTAACTTCCTACATCACTACGAGTTGGAGAGACTGAGTTTTGCCAGTGAAGGTGTAAAATTCTTATTATTTTGTATGCTCTTTACTATTATGCTTAATTTCTCTCTGAGCTGGATCGTTGGCATAGCACCGGCCTTCAGTGAATCCTCCTATGCTGCCTTCAATAGTGTGGGGCCCCTTTCCATTAGAATGCCAATTACTGTTTCAGGTGGTGTCTCTATGGCTGGTCCGAGACGAGATAAGGAGTTCCTCCTTTTCTGTACTAACTAACCATGTAACACAGTATGCTATTTTTCTCTTGTTTATGGTGGAGAGATACAGATGAAGCGAGGAGGTGAAGAGGCTGGCCCTAGGTCAGCTCTATAGCAGATGTAGGGATTCCAGACCTGAGCAGATTGGACCCCTGTCTGTCTTCTGCAACTGTTTTACCCTTTGGAGGAGCACTGTTGTAACCTGTAGTTTATTGGCTTATGTACTCATGTTGTCTTGCTGCTAGAACTTCCAGGGGCTTCAGAACTCTCATCCCGTTGCTTCACTCCTCCCATGGGACCCCTATTAAAAGCTTATGTTTCTAACTTTGTGGTAGTCTAATAAGCCTAGCAAGCCAATATAGACTCCATACTGCAATGTGCTTAATAAAGACCTATCTGCTTGAATAAACCCAAAGACAATTTTAGAGTTGTATTTCTTCAGTCAGCCTGCAATTTTAACCTCCTCTCCCACTCTCACCTTCCTTCTGCTTATCTCTTTAGCTCTCTCCTCTCTTCCTTCTTACTCCACCCCTCCCCTCCTCCCCCATTTCCCTTATCTTCCCTTCTTCCTTCTCATCATCTTCCCCCCTCTTGCCTTCACCCCCATGTTGGCTGATTGGGTGCTTCAATGTATCAGACAGAAACTGGAAGGATATCCAGAACAAAAACCCTAGCCTTGATATAAAATTGTGAAAACTCATGTACCACAAGCAGGCACTTGTGTGCTGTTGCACAGTGCAAAGTGTTAGCTACCCTAAATCCATTACCTGATACATTGCCTGAATTAGCCATTACAGAGGTGAACTACCGGACACCATCGATAACTCATAATTATGCCATTAACCACAGGCATTCAGATATTTGTTTTACAACCTTGACCTTTCTTTACTCAGTTCCCACCAAAATATAACTGTTGTAGTTATACAATGGTCACCGGGTCACTATGAAGAAGGTTTGAAAGCTCCCTTATACTCTTTATTCCTCTGTCCTGTCCTTCTTCTTATTCATTTACCTCAACTTTTCCCTTCTCTCCTCTTTGTATTCCTCCCCCTCTCCATCCCCCTTTACTTCCTTTTCCTGGCCTTCTTTTCCTCATACTTCTCCCCTCCCATCCTTTCTTCCCTTTTCCCTCGCTTCATTCCTTAAGCTGTAGACCAGAATAACTCTTGTATGTGTTTTAATACAAAGTGGTATTTTATAGGCTTGCACTTGAAAAGAAGTTGTATCCCAAGAAGACACTGCATGTACAGTCACCTGAAGGGACACAGTGATAATCTTTATCTTTGATTTGAACTAAAGTCAAGTACCTACTGCATCAATTCTAAAACAGAAATTGAATAGAAATGTAGAATGGCAAATCCCTAAAGAAAAGATCCTGGAATACCAATACAAAAAATAAAAGCAGAAAACCCCACATATTATAGACTGCTTGTTTTATGAAATATATTAACAAAACAAATTCAGTGCAATAACTGGTGGTGGGTGTTTGATGCCTGCTTAATCCCACACAGACCCATTCCTCACGATACACAGTGTTTTATATAACAAGCACTGATAGTGTTAGCATTTAACATCATTTTCAACACTAGAGTGAAGATATTTCAAACAAGGAGCAAGCATTATGGGCAACTGTGAAAAGGTCTATGTTGTTTCAGCAGGGCACGTACACATTGCTGACTGCAGAAAAGTACCAGTTTTTAATTCAGTGGTGTTCATTGCTTTCATTGTGTAATCATACCGTAAAAAAAAAAAAAAAAAAAAACATTTGATGTTGCTTACCAATTCCTCACTGAAAAGGAATTTCCACCTTTTAGGTCCCAAACTAGTTTCAAAATAGTTTAAAAAAACCAGCCTCATCTGAGTGAGAATGTGGTTCTGCTAATGGCAGGTTGGAATCTGTTTTTAACCCTAGGGCTTTTGCCACTTTAACACCTGTCCCAGAAACACTGCATTACAGATCAAAAAGAGTACAAGTCACGACTGGGCTGCCACACTTCCTGGGGAAGAGAGCTTTCAATATTCTCACCTCCCATTCTCTCACTACTCCACATGCATATAGTCATAGAGTAGGTGGAGCTAGGAGAGTTGAAAGGTCACATGATTTGAATGGAATGAGGAAGGCATTCAGTCCTGATTCTCAAAGCAAGTTCAAAGCAAGCTCAAAGCAAGTTCAAAGGCAGTTAAAGAAAAAATATTATAACTCTGTATTGGAGCAGCAGGACCCAGACTCACTCAAAATAACATCGAAGGGGAAATGTAAAAAAGCAATTCAAATGATATTTGAAGCTACTTTCTCTTTAAAAAAGAAAAAATAGCAGATTCCTGAAGTCTTTGTCATGTTCCTCAAACCAGTCTTGCTGGGTGTATTACTGCCTTAAAAATATCCATTAGTAAACTACAGTACTCTTTTACCATTCCAGAGTTCAAAGGTATACAAGGAGAATATGCCCCACACCCACCAGTGGCAAACCCAATCTGGTAGACAGGTCTTAATAAACTGGTCAGACACATGTGGTGCTGATGTAAGAAAAGCATTTTGTCAACCTCTGTCTGCACTGCAACAAGATTATGGGGCAAACAAATAAACTAAACATTTTCTCAGTGATGTTAAGCCAAAACATGTCAATAACTGCTTTCTCTAGGAAAGCACAACTTATTTGCCAATAAAAGTTGTCAATAAACTGCAGCCTGCAGGCTTTCGGTGAAGTAGAACCCAGCAACTTCTCCAAATAATGAATGGATTACCTTCACAATTGCATCATGCTGTTTGGCGAGCCAGCACTGAATCAATAGGTTGTGTGCTGTTGCTCAATTCTTTGAAGTGTAAACAGGGTGAGATGCAGGTCTGAGTGTTTGCTGGTTTATCTATGCATGTACCGCAGGTCTGAGTTATTGCTGGGTTATCTAAATCAGTACCAGAAAAATGCTGCACAGCTTAGCGCCAGCTCTTGGTTGATTACACTTGCTGCTGTGTTTACTAAGTTTCCTGGCAGGCGGTACAGATGCTCAAATTAAATCACTTCTGTGTCACATTTCTAATCAGCCTTGCAGAGCTTTTATTTATTTTAGAAAACTTGCCCCCTGTGCATTTGAAGTGCAAATAGCTTGAAATGTTTCCTATTTCCTTTTCATCATTGTTTCATTCATTGCTCTTCAATTCTAGTTGCTTGCCACAGTAATTCAGGCTAGATCAGCCAAAGTGCCTTTGTATTGTAGATGAACCTCAGACAAACACCTTGGGAATGGAGGCTGTTCGTAAGTTGGACATGTCCGTAACTCTGAAAATGTGTACACCTGCTATCTACACCTTCAATCTGGAGATTAATACAAGGATACAACACAGTATTACAATACTCATATTGCTATGGTTGTAAAGTCTTTAAAACAGTACTAAAAATGGACAAACGCTAAATTTAAGTTACCATTGAAATCATAACTGTAGCAAAAAGCTTTAAAAATACCAAGAAAACCTGGGTTAACATAGTGCTTGTTTTTTTTTTATTTTTATTGAACAATTATTTTTCATTAATTCACGATTTTCTCCCAATATTGGAATGTCCAATTATTATTCATCACTGCTGCAATCCCTAAACTAACTCGGGAGAGATGAGAATGAGGATACGCATCCTCTGAAACGAGTGCCGTCAGCCATCCGTTATTTTTCTCTCTGCAAGCTCACTGTGCAGTCATGTCAGAACTTACAGCGTTGGAGAATCACACAGTACTGAATTGCGTACAGGTAAGCCTGCAGGTGGCTGGCCAGCCACGGCGATCACTGGTATGCGGTGAGCCAAGGACTCCCTCCAATCTAACCCCTCCCCTCCCAGGCAGCGCTTAGCCAATTGTGTGCCGCCCCCTGGGAACTCCCACCCACGGTCGGCAGTGGCATAACTTAGATTCGAACCAGCAATCTCCAAGCTATTGGACGCATCATACACTCCACATGCAGTGCCTTTACTGGACACGGCACTCGGGAGCCTCAGATCGTGCTTATTTTTAAACAAAATGCATTCATGCAGTTCTAAGTTATTTATTTCCTTTGGCTTGAATAACAAACAAACAAAAAAACACTAACTAAAATGCTCCTAGTAAAATTGCCTGTACTTGCTTTGATAGCTGCCTCACCTTTCTGGATACATTTGCTGGTACAGTAATTATGTCTTCTTCGTGACCAGCACGCCTCTTATAGGAGCACCTATCGGGTTGCATTGCATGCATTGTTGAGTGATTGCATACTTCCGGTTGAAAGCATGGTGTTCGGTGGACCAGTCAGTTGATAAGTTTGGTGTTCATAATTCTGAGGTTCCACCATAGTACATACCAGCACCATCTAGTGCACAGCAGTGTATTACAAGCAAAGCTGAACAACACTTGGTTTCAATGTGGCATATCACTTCAGGCACAGCAGTGGCACTGGCTCTTGCCCTTTGGGTTTATCTAGCCTTGGTTACATACTGTAAATCTTCTAATAAATGCTGGGTCTCAAATAATTGCGTGTCTCCAATAGGCACCGGTGCTACTGGGAAGTATTGTAAATAAATGCGGGGTTTCTTTTAAACAATGGGTTATGAATAATAATATAATGCAAGTCATACTAGATGTTCCTGCCAATATACCCAAACGGCTGTACAATGAGCTTACAGATTCATGAAATACTGTTAATAAAAACACACACAAAAAAAGTTAAAATACACTAAAAAGACAACCCTGTTAATACCAGAAAACATTGTATTTGGCTTACTTTCAGCATGCTCAAAAAAGCTTCAAAGCTGGTTTTAAAATGTAATAATGGCATTAAAAAAAACTTTGCAATATCTGTACCTTCAATTAAGTTTTCTTATTATTTCTCCTGAGGGTCACTTTCATCGCTGTAACTTAACAGTTCATTCACACTCTCAAGCATGTTTCAGTGTGTTGTGAAAAAAAAAGCCTTTCACTTTATACTTGGGGGTGTACAACACAACAGAATTTTGTATAAATTAAAACTGTTTCTTAATACCCACTGACACACAACCTTGTAATGATGTTGCTGGGATGTTGTAATCTAGTTATGTCATTGTTATAAGGTTGGGTGGCTTCTTCATGATTACATCTGAAGTATTTGAAGATGTTAGTGATCTTACATAACAAACGCGGGTGTTACGTGCAGAAAAGCCTTGCTGTGCAGAAAAGCTTATACCTTGTAAACATGGAAAACATTGATTAACAAAACTTTTTTTAAATAAATAATTCCAAAATTCTGAAAATGATGCAAAGATCTTAAAAGCGTTTAAAACAATTTGCAGCATTTTAAAAAAAAAAATAGTGACGAGCTGTGTCATTTGTGTAGAGTTCGAGACGATGAAATAACTTACTGATGGAATAAGACAAAAACAAAGGGAGCCAGGCTTGCGAGGTGAACTCAACAATGGCGGATTAATCTTTATTCTCCTTTTTCCGGCCCAAAAAAACACAGCTTCCGCTAACCTTACCATATAATACATAACCTTATTATGCCACTAGATGGCAGCATAAGACCACAAATAGCAAGGGGAATCATAACTTATTTAGTATAGTTTTAAACGGTTACATAATTCGCCCGCTCTGTTAAGAAACGTCCTCGTTTCTCTTACACGTTTTAATCAGAAGGAGCACTAACAAATAAACCTTAACCAAAGCATGTCCAATTTAAACATGAATTCAGTTACACTTACACAGAAATTCATCAAATCAGTTGTCAGTCAAAGCTGTCATCTAATCCAACAAAATCTGAAACGGGAAAAAAAAAACAGTAAACCATGACATATGGCAATACCATGCATACATGTATTCAAAGATTAAGTAATAGTTTACAAGAAGAAAACAATTGCACAGAGAGAAAAACAATTAAGTCATCAGTGAAGCACATAGTTTTTTAACTGAGTTGGCAGTCTGACAGTCAGTCCAAAAAGTGTAACCCCAGTTATTCTGTTGTCAGGTTGAGGATCATTAGTGGGCTGAGCAGTCTCAGTGTGGTCAGTACTTGAAGCAGGCTGTCCATACAATCCATTTTTCTGCTCAATCCCCACCAGGTCACTGAGATCAGACTCAGTCTCTGAGTTTTCAGCAGGTAAGTATGGGCGTACAAGTGATGTCTGAGGCGAGGGAACCTCCGAACCAGGCATCTCCGATGTGGAAGAACCCCAGGTAAGTAGTGGCAAAGTGTAGGGACACAACCTGGGAATGTTCTTCTGGATCTAATGGATTGCCAAGCGGGTAAGTAACACCCACCTCACCATCTTTAGAGTCAAAACGATGCAGAACTTGCAATGGACCCTTCCAGTGAGGTGCTAGTTTAAGCCTGCTCTCACTGGGATCACTGAGCCAGACGAGATCCCTCACCTGATAAGGTTTGTGTCTTACTTGAATATCATAGTAGTGTTTCTGCTTTTCACAGAAAAGTGCACACTTTTCGCACTATTTTGTTGAGTTAGGGTAAAAGCTGATTTCAGACGGCTTAGCAAAGAAGTCACATGCTCAGCTGATGTTCCTGCCGTTGGATTTCCTAAGGCAAAGGAACCGATGAGAACATCTGCTGGTACTCGTGCTTCTCTACCAAGGGTCAGGAGGTAAGGTGTGTATCCTGTACTTGAATGTACACTGGTGTTATAAGCAAAAGCAACTTGACTGAGAAAACTATTCCACTCCCCTTCACACATCAATAGGATCTTGGCTAGCTGGTCAATCAAGGTCCTATTGAAACGCTCAACCATACCATCTGATTTAGGATTGTAAGGTGATGTATGAATTTTCTTCATTCCTGCAGCTGACACAGCTTCTGTATTCAGTCAGATTCAATTTGACGTCCCTGATCTGTATGTAAGGTCTCAGAAATGCCATGTTTGCAAATGTAATCCTCAAACAAGCATTTAACTACAGTGATAGCTTTTTGATCAGAAATGGCATACAGGTTGACGTATTTTGTAAAGTAGTCTTCAACTAAGGGCATGGCTAGCATACACCAGTGCCTTTTCAAGGCCATTTTGCATTTGTGCTAACACAGCACCTACAGCAGTCTGGGATGCATCGGTGTAAACAAGGAATGGTTGGCTGAAATCTGGCAAAGTGATGATAGGTTGTGTAGAAAGTGCATTGCGAAGGTAATTAAAAGCAGATTTACACTCACTTGTCCACTGGAATGGGATGTAGAGGTGTAGCATGTTGTGCGAAGTCCTTCACGAACCTTCTGTAATACGAACACAAGCCAAGGAAGGCACGCATCTCAGTCGCTGTGTGTGGTGTAGGCCATTCCTTGAACCACTGTGTGTTTCGTGGGTCAGGTCGGAGCCACTGTCGAGAAATGACACGTCCTAAAAACCCAACATGGTCACAAGGTATATGGCAGTTTTTCGAGTTAAGCTTCAGTCCACTGCTTTGAATTCTGGAAAAGACTTAGTTCAGGTTGGTTAGATGGTCATTAAACGTCTTGCTGAAAATGAGGATATCGTACAAATAAACCAACCATACACAACTGCCATGGGAGGCCCCGCAGCACCAGTTCCATTAAACATTGGAACGTTACTGGCTCATTGCTAAGACCTATGGGAATGGCACAAAACTGATAGAGTCCCCTTCCAGTTGTAAATGCTGTTTTTTCACGATCCTCCTCAGCAACCTCTACCTGCCAGTAGCCATTTGAAAAATCCAGAGTGCTGTACAAGGCAGAGACTGCCAGGGCATCAAGCGTGTCGTCCACACGAGGTAGAGGGTGTGAGTCCTTGACTGGGATGCTATATAGCTTGCAGTAGTCTACACAAACTCTCCAGCTGCCATCCTTCTTCTTAACAAGGACGACAGGAGAAGCCAATGGACTACAGCTTTCCTCAACAACACCGTCTGCTAGTAATTTAGAAACTTGGTTGTCAATTTCCTGCCACTTGTCTGGTGATGTGCAGTACGCATGCTGTTAACTGGTGCATGGTTTCCAGTTCTAATGTTGTGTTTAACAAGTCCACTGTGCTCTAGGTTGCTGTACTTAAGCAGTAAGGCCTCCATCTGATCTGTCTGCTGCTGTGATAGTGGCAAAGCTTCAAGTGAGATAAAAGGCATTGTAAATGAGGCAGCTACCGTATTACACTAAAGAGTGGGCTCAGGGGGGTTAATAAACAAGTCCTCATCATTGATGGGATAGAACTGTCCCAAGTGGGTACCCTGATGAATTTTCAGCATCTGATTGGTTGGATTTAGCAGGTGGGGAGCAACAACTCCCTTTTCAACAGCGGCTACAGTGTGTGCAACAAGCTCTACGATATTATTAGGGTTTGGCTCCAAATAGCCTACATAATAATCTGGAGGTGCGTCAGCTACAATTGGTGACTCACACAAACAGGAACAATAATTTCACTCAATGGTAGCACAGTCACTGTGGTTAAGATGGACACATTACAGCATTATGAGACTTCATTCTTTAAGAATGGTCAAGTCCCACAGTTGAAGTGTACAACATCTGGTGTCAAGAACAGCGTGGTCCCAGCCTAAAAGCACTGACTGTGTAGCATCATGGACAACATGCATTTCATGCTGATAGGTCTCGCTCCCAAGGCATATTGTCATTGTTAGTGTGCCCAGTGCGTCCATTAATTGTCCACTAACAGCACGAGCCATCATGTACTGCTTATGAATGGTGCGTTTACGCCAAGCAGGAACAACCATTCTAAACTCAGCACTAACTAATGACACACTGGAGCCTGTATCGCATTAGAATTGTTACTTTAGTCCCTTCAATGATGCCTTTAATATAAGCAGTAGGCATGTTTTTATAGTCACTTACAGGAAAGGAGTTCAAATCAGTTTTACTTCCTTTAGCAGACTGGTTCACTCCACTCTGACTCAAGGAGGTGGAAGCTGATGTCTGGGCCACAACACCAGTTAATTGTAGTTTCCCAGCTCCCCACTGGCATAAGCTGGCAAGACACTGTGTCATTACCGGCTTGGGAAAGGAATCTCACACCGCGCTTCTGCGAAGCTCTATCATAGGTAGATTGAGGTCCAGGGCTGGGGCTACGCTGGCCGGTCTTTCTGCTGGGGTAGCTGTGTCTATCATTATATCAGGAGTAATGCTCCCGTTGCTGCTCTTGTGTGCACTCTCTGCTCTCATATGCTTGTGGTCGGCGCTCAGGTGAACGGCCTCTCAGCTGTGCATCGGTCTCCAGATAAAGGGATGAACGTCACATTTGCAACGTCCCCGCTCTTCAGCTCTGGCATAATGTCTGCCCGAAGTAGTGTAGTGTGCTGAAGGACTGAGGTGCCTCTTATCATGGAATGCAGGGTTTTCATATTGTCTGGTATCACAGGCTTGCGAGGTGAAATCAACAATGGTGGATTAATCTTTATTCTCCTTTTTCCGGCCCAAAAAATACACAGCTTCCGCTAACCTTACCATATAATTAGGGGTCTACCTAAATCACTCACCTCCACGCGTTGGCCCTCAACGCTCTGAGCATGCGTTTCGACGCCTCGGCACTTCGACGCTCACGCATGCACCTCATGCATGCACTTTCGCGCTCGACGCTCGGTGCACGCACCTCGACGTTCGGCGCCTTGAACCTCAGCACACGCACCTCGATGCTCGCTGCTTTGGTGCTCGGTACACGCACCTCAACGCTCGCCGCATCAATGGGTGCACACACCTTGACACTCATTGACACTTCGACGCTTCGGCGCTCAACGCAACTCATCGACATGCGATGCTTCGGCGATCAGGGTGTCTAAAGATGTCTGGGTTCCACCGTTGCATCACCTGCCAGGCAAAATTGCCGGCAAGCGACCCGCATGAGGACTGTGTGGTGTGCCTGGGACCAGAGCATGCCGCGTCTGCCTTGGCAGACAGATCGTTTTGTGCATTGTGTGCTATTTTTCAACTGCACATTCTTTGCCAGAGGGCGAGGATAGCGGTTGGGAGCAACTCCCCCTCCTCTGGGTCATCTTACACCCTGTCTGTCCCACCGTCGTCTACAGCCACTCCACCTGTCAAGCTGTGGCTATCTAGGAGCCTCTCTCAGCTTACAGCTGGTCAGAGATCCCCAGACCATAGACATGCTTGGGAACGCCATCATAGCCCGTCTATCCAACCCCGAGGCCCCTCCTCTCGCAGGGAACGCCCTCGCTGGTCACGGTCTCGCTCCGTGTCACCCCACCATAGGGGACGCTCTCGTTCCCCTCGTCGAGACAGGCGTTATAGGGACAAGTCAGGCGTGGTAGAGCTCACGTCAGAGATGTCCCAGTTTATGGATGTGATGATGGGTCAGCAATCGCTGCTCATGTCATTGACAAACATGGTACCACGAGCCACTGACGCACAGGTCGGGCCGACTGCCAATCAACCGGCTCTGCCTGCCCCGGTCGTCCAACAACCCCAAGGGGTTTGGGACGTAGATGCCATCTCAAGGGATGCTTCAGAAGGGGATCCTCTCCTTGAGGAGGACAGTGTAGAAGCCAAACTAACCTCCCAGCACTCAGAGCAAGACACTGAGTTGGAGGTGCTGGACACCAATGATCCCTTGTGGTCACTGGTGGAGCGAGCAACTCGCCACCTAGGGATTGAGTGGCCAGCCGTAGAATTACCTCAGCGGTCACTGTTTGAGTCGCCGTCTATACGGTCTCCACAGCCCAGGACAATTGCAGCCTTCCCTGATTTTATTAAGGAGGTACAGTCCACCTGGGGGGACCCAGGTTTTTCACCGGCAACTTCGCGGAAGACTTCCGTGTTTGCCATGCAGGGAGCGAGTGAGGCGGGACTGGCGTCCTTCCCACCAGTTGATGCCGCCTTTGCGGCCCTAGTTAGAATGCCGTTGCTCTCGGGACTAACTAAAGACCCTGCATGTCCTAACAGACAGTGCAGGACCACAGAGGTTCATTTAAAGAAGGGCTATTCAGCGGCTACAGAAGCAGTTAGGTTGTCCAATGTGCCCAGCCTCCTTTCCGTTTACCAGGCGTCGCTGGTGAAAGATCTCTTAGAGGTGTTATCGTTCAGGATGCTTACGCACAGGCACATCATCCAGTCTGTCCAACACGGAGACTGGTTCACCACCGTGGACCTGACAGATGCGTACTTTCACGTTCCCATCTGCCCAGGTCACAGGAAGTATCTGCGTTTCGCATTTCAGAGCAGGGTGTACGAGTTTTGTGTCCTCCCATTCAGCCTGTCACCAGCTCCTCGAACCTTTTCGAAATGTATGGATGCTATTCTAGCTCCCTTGCGGGCTCAAGGTGTCCGACTGCTGAACTGTCTGGACGACTGGCTCGTCTGCGTGTAGTTGAAGGAGCAGTTTGCACAGCACACAGTGATGGTTACAGACCATCTTCAGCAGCTAGGTCTGAAGATCAATTTAGAAAAGAGCCGCATCATGCCAAGCCAACAGACCGAATTCTTGGGTCTGCATCTGGACTCAGTGTCCATGGAAGCGACCCTATCGACACAAAGAGTTGACTCGCCTGAGCGGTGTCTCTCCCTATTCAGGTTGAGAGAAACAGTCAGCAAGGAGCTACGTCAGTGCATGCTGGGATTGATAGCTGCCGCCTCACAAGCCCTTCCCTTGGGCTTATTACACCAGAGACCTCTGCAGGCCTGGTTCAATGCCTTTGCGTTGCATCCGCAGAGAGACAAACACTGCAGGTTGACGGTATCCCGAACCTGCTGGAAAGCACTGCGCTGGTGGAAAGTTCCGTGGAACGTCCGCCAGGGCATGCACTTGGGTCCCATCTTCCGAAAGGAGGTTGTCACGACTGAAGCTTCCAACCAAGGTTGGGGAGCAGTCTGGAATGGCTCAGGGACCCGCGAAGTGTGGTCAGGACCCTGGAGGTCAGCCCACATCAATGCTCTGGAACTCAAAGCAGTGGACCTCGCTCTTTGGCACTTCTTGCCAGTGCTTCTAGGCAAGCACGTGTTGGTGCAGTCAAACAACACCACGGTTGTGGGGTATATCAACCGCCAGGGTGGCCTACGGTCCACTTGCCTTCACCGGATGATAGCATGGCTGTTGCTATAGGCACAGCCGCGTTTGATCTCTCTGCAAGCGGTTCACCTACCGGGCAGAGTCAATTATGCAGCGGATCTCCTATCCAGAGGAGGCCCTCTTGCAGGGGAATGGCGTCTCCACCCTCAGGTGGTAGGGCGTGTTTGGAAATGGTTTGGCATAGCGCAAATAGATCTCTTCGCTTCGCAAGAGACCACACTCTCAGTGAGGGACCTTGACAGCCCCCTAGGAGTCAATGCACTGGCTAACGAATGGCCGCCAGGGCTCCTATATGCGTTTCCACCGATTCCAATGCTCCCCGCCTTCTTAGAGAAAGTCAGGGTAGAGCAAGCGACAGTGATCCTGGTCGCTCCATGGTGGCCTCGGAGGATATGGTTTCCGAGCCTGGTGCAGTTGCTACAGGGTCAACTGCAGGAGCTTCCCCTGTGAGCAGACCTATTGTCTCAGGCCCAAGGATGGCTTTGGCACCTGAACCCCAAGCTCATGCAACTATGGGCTTGGCCCCTGAACGGGAGCGCCTGCCAGCCTTAGGGTTCTCGACGGCGGTGATTTCGGTGAGAGCCCTCTACTAGGTCGCAGTACATGGAAAAGTGGCAGTTGTTCCAAGATTGGTGTAAGCGGGAGGCCGTGACCCAATATCTTGTCCTATGGCAGTGATATTACAGTTTCTACAGAAACTGTTAGATGAAGGGAAATCTCCCTCTACACTTAAAGTGTATTTAGCCACCATATCAGCTTGCCACGTACTCATTGACAGGTTATCACCAGGTTGCCATTTTCTGGCATCGCAGTTCCTGAAGGGCGCAAGATGTTTGCGACCTCCAAGAACAACCAGTTTACCGTCATGGAGCCTTGACGTGGTGCTAGAAGTCCTTACCAAGGCATCATTTGAGCCTCTCCACACCGTGGATATGAAGCTCATGTCTATAAAAACTGCATTTTTGCTGTCAGTGGTATCAGCCAAACGCGTCAGCGAGTTATACCATAAGCTACTAACAACCAAACGAGCAAGATGGGCCGAATGGCCTCCTCTCGTTTGTAAACTTTCTTATGTTCTTATGTTCTTATATGCACTGTCAGTGCATTCATCGTGTACTCGTTTCACAGGAGACGGTTCAAAGGTCTCCATGCGCCCAAATCCAGCCTTTTTACCCAAGGTCATATCCCTGTTTCATATGAACCAACCAGTCGAGTTGATGGCGTTCCATCCTCCTTCTTTTTCTTCCCCAGAGGAAGAACATTTACACATGCTCTGCCCCGTAAAGGTGTTTTTTTAAAAACTGTCAAAATTTTCTTATATTTTCCTCGAAACAGAAGCCGTGCTGAAAAGTTTACTCTAGCGCAAACTGCGCCCCCTAACGTCTCGTAATGTAATGGTAAGGTCAGTGTTGAGCAAAATACTCAGGAAATTTATATTCAATACAAAATACTCAGAAAACAATATATCAAAATACAAAAATAAAAATAATTTTGGAATCACTGTATTTTCAATACAAAATACAATTTGAAATTACAAAATACATTATATATATAATTCATTGCCCTTAAAAATCGATATTTTAGATAAGGCCTGAACTTGGAATGCTTTTGAATTGTTGTTATAAGTGTAACCCTTCAAAGTTGCTCTTTAGGAAATATGTGGGGTTTTTAGCATTTTCATAAAAACGATTACTGTTCCAAGCACCTTTATTTTTTTGCTGTCAAGACGCAGTTTTAAAATAAATAACAATTTTCAACACCAGAAAGTTTTAGAACTTTTTTTTTGGGGGGGGGAGTAATTCTAATAGCAAGCAAAAACCTTTGAATATTCAAACAGTATTTATTTAATGTCTAATATTAGTGTAGTTTTCAGTAGACATTGATGTAGATTGATGTGTGACACTGTACAGTTCTTTATCAGTTCTCCTTCAGCAAAACAAGTTTCTGGAAGAGGTCATCCGCAAAGAGATCAGCAAAAGAGAACAGACGCTGAACAGGAGCAGAGGAAGGAAGAATGGGTTTAAAGCATATAAACAGCTTCTTTATGAAAGGGTATTGCGCTAAAGATGCCACATACTTCCTTGGGTCAGCTCAGCTTTGTTGCTTGTTGTCGAGAGAGTACTTATCCAGGAAACATTTTTGCTATACATAAACACAAATAAGTAATCTTCTTCCTCTTCCAGGGTTCTCCCACTGAAGATTCTGATACAAGACCCAGCTCTTCAGCAGCCTGAAGCATTAGTTGACGAAATCTTCTGGTGTCTCCAGAAAGACAATGTGGCAGCCAGCGCATCATTGCTGATTTAAAGTTACTCCCAAGACGAACTGGCGTGTGAATTATTTATTTATTTATTTTAATCGAATACGTGTTCACTAGAATTAAATGTCATACAGCTGCAGTTTAATATTTAAACTATTACTGACAATGTATTTTGAAAATAGTAAATACTAAGGAAATGTATTTTTGATACAAAATACTTATAAATTGGCATTTGCATTACAAATGACAAAATACAAATGTAATGAAAATACGTATTTTAATTACATGTATTTTCGATGCTGCCCAACTATGGGTAAGATAAAGTTAAATATAAGGAAAACGAAAACGTCTCTGTGTCTCCATGAGTAGTGAAATGAAACCTGAGATCATAAGCAATGTAATAAATGCGATTGTGTGTTTCAAATGAACGTATACATTCTTATATATTTGTTAGACTTGTGCAGAATTAAACAGGCGAGAGATGGGGGTGAAATACGAGATGAGATCTGTAGCAGGGCGGTAGGAAAGCCCTGCTATTTAAAGGTGTTTGTTTATTTTAGAACAGGGTTTCTCCCTCCGCCACTGTCTTATTTTATGTGTGTATTATGATTTATTTATTTGTTTATATATATATATATATATATATATATATATATATATATATATATATATATATATACTGAACAAAAATATAAACGCAACATGTAAAGTGTTGGTCCCATGTTTAATGAGCTGAAATAAAAGATCCCAGAAATTTTCCATACGCACAAAAAGCTTATTTCTCTCAAATTTTGTGCACAAATTTGTTTACATCCCTCTAGTGAGCATTTCTCCTTTGCCAAGATAATCCATCCACCTGACAGGTGTGACATATCAAGCAGCTGATTAAACAGCATGATCAGTATACAGGTGCACCTTGAGCTGGGTACAATAAAAGGCTACTCTAAAATGTGCAGTTATGTCACACAACACAATGCCACATATGTCTCAAGTTTTGAGGGAGCGTGCAAGTGGCATGCTGACTGTAGGAATGTCCACCAGAGCTGTTGCCAGAGAATTGAATGTTCATTTCTCTACCATAAGCCGCCTCCAATGTCGTTTTAGAGAATTTGGCAGTAAATCCAATCGGCCACACAACCACAGACCATGTGTAACCACGCCAGCCCAGGACTTCCACATCCGGTTTCTTCACCTGTGGGATCATCTGAGAGGTTTGCACAATGGTAGAATTTCTGCACAAACTGTCAGAAACCGTCTCAGGGAAGCTCATCTGCGTGTTCTCACCAGGGTCTTGACCTGACTGCAGTTTGGCGTCGTAACCGACTTCAGTGGGCAAATGTTCACCTTCAATGGCCACTGGTGTTGTGGAAGTTTACACTTTAAACTTCTGTAAGACAGAGAATCAGTAGAACAGGCAAGATTGAGTAAATAAATTTAATAGTTAAAGTTTGCAAACCTGAGAACGATCTCAACACATGCACGTGTTAGGAAAACGAGCAGTTCTGAGCTCCGCAGAGCTTGTATGCATAATATATACCTTGCAACCTATAGTTATTGCAAGCCAATCACAGAAGCTTAATTCAATATCAGCAGATAGCAACAACTCGGAAGATTAAAATGAGACCAATCATAACAATCATATTTAAATTGCAAGCCCCCCCCCCCCCCCCCTAAAAATAAGTCAGTGACATTTCTTGCAAAGAAACAGAACTTCTTCTTTCTAGCTAAATGTCAGTACTTTTTCAATTTCTTATAAGAGCCACCTGACATTTAGAATGAAAGAGGATGTATCTTCACAGACAACTACCGATAATAACACATTATCATTATATGATACCTAAATCTTATAACCCATAATAGCATTTAAACCTGAGTATGGAAACCCTAAACAATCATAGCAGTAGCAGCATTAAAGTGCCCCATCAAATTATCACGTAACTAATATCATAACTACTTATAATAAACTTATAAACATGTCTTGTTCCTCCTGGCACCAAGACAATCTCTGTCTTGTCACGTAGGCTCTTTTGCAGTCAACTTCAAAGCATGACTAAATATGGACATTTCCGGTCCACCTTAGACCCCCTTAACAAGATGTGTGATGAAGACTGAAAGAGGAAGAGAAGCATCCAGACTACATAAGTGTATTTCTTGATTTTAAACATTATAGAGAATAAACTTCAAACTTCTTATTACATTGATGTGATCCCCTTTTAAGTCACACAGGCTAAGCAAACCCATGTACAGACAGCTCAGAGGTTAATACATAAATTGCATAAGATGTAATTTTCCCACCACAACTGGCAAGCTGGAGAAGTGTGCTCTTCACGGATGAATCCCGGTTTCAGCTGTACCGGGCAGATGGCAGACAGCATGTATGGCGTTGTGTGGGCGAGTGGTTTGCTGATGTCAACATTGTGAACAGAGTGCCCCATGGTGGCGGTGGGGTTAGGTATGGGCAGGCATAAGCTATGGACAACGAACAAAATTGCATTTTATCGATGGCAATTTGAATGCACAGAGATACCTTGACGAGATCCTGAGGCCCATTGTCATGCCATTCATCCGCTGCCATCACCTCATGTATCAGCATGATAATGCACGGCCTCACGTTGCAAGGATCTGTACACAATTCCTGGAAGCTGAAAATGTCCCAGTTCTTCCATGGCCTGCATACTCACCAGACATGCCACCCATTGAGCATGCTTGGGATGCTCTGGATCGACGTGTACGACAGCGTGTTTCAGTTCCCGCCAATGTCCAGCAACTTCGCACAGCCATTGAAAAGGAGTGGGACAACATTACACAGGCTACAATCAACAGCCTGATCAACTCTATGCGAAAGAGATGTGTGGCGCTGCATGAGGCGAATGGTGGTCACACCAGATACTGATTGGTTTTCTGATCCACACCCCTACCTTTTTTTAAGGTATCTGTGACCATGCGAAATCCATAGATTAGGGCATAATGAATTTATTTCAATTGACTGATTTCCTTATATGAACTGTAACTCAGTAAAATCTTTGAAATTGTTGTGTTTATATTTTTGTTCAGTGTATATCAATGACGGCGAAAGCTGCGTGCTTTTGTTAATAATGACTTATGTATGTATTTGTATATATGACGACGTGGCCGTGTGTTTTGTTTTGTATATGTTTTGCAGCGTGGATGGGAAGCTGAAGGTGCAGAAGGTGGCCATCTCCAGAATTAATTAAGTGATTAATTTGTTGCTAATAGGGAGAAGGTCACCAGCTCGTGGCGGGTGTACGGACGAGAGTACAAGAGCAAGCGTCCACAGCCCAAGAGGGGGGAGTTGGTGTGTCCACAGCTCCCGAGAAGGGGGAGTCAGTGCGTCCACAGCTCTCGAGAAGGGAGAGTCGGTGCGTCCACAGCTCCTGAGAAGGGGGAGTCAGTGCGTCCACAGCTCTCGAGAAGGTGGAATCGGTGCATCCACAACCCAAGAGAGGGAAGGCCGAACGCCCACATCCCAGGTACCTGCCAGCAGAGGGAGAATGCCTGCTGGTTCCATCTCCACTGTCATGGGAGGACTGCTTGTCACTCCCACCTCCACCAGCAGAGGGAGAATACTTACTGGTTCCACCTCTGTGGGAGGACTGTTTGTCACTCCCACCTCCACCAGCAGAGGGAGAATACCTGCTGGTTCCACCTCCACCACTGTGGGAGGACTACGTGACGCTCCCACCTCCACCAGCAGAGGGAGCATGCCTGCTGGTTTCCCCACTGCAGCCAGAAGGGGAGGAGCCCCTGTCGCCTTCGCCACCATAAGGGGAGGAGCCCCTGCCGCCTTCGCCAGGAGCAAGCAGCAGGAGCTGCCTCTGTCTCCGCCCCTGCTAGAGGGAGAGAAGCAGGAGCTGCCTCTCCCTTCAGCATTGAAGGGACCAGGGCAGGATGCTGCTGGACCTCAGCAGCACCTGCATAGGTTGCTGAGGGGAGCATGGGGGAAAACCACCCGGCCGCGGTGGCTGAGAAGAGGGCCAACCCCAGCACCACAGGCAGGACTGGCTCTCCTCCCGCTGCTGCCCTGACTCGCACCGCCCAAGGATGCCACGTCTGCATTACCTGGGGCTGCCTGCTGCTCCACATCGTCTTGAACAACCTGTGTCTCTCTAATATCCCCTAGGGTTGCCGAGGGTCCTGCTTAACCTGGGGCCGCTACTAGTCCTGCAGGACCAGCTCCCCCAGCCGCACTTTCAGCTGGCCCAGCCGCACTTTCGTGGCAGGAAGTACGGTGGCCGGAGCCCCACAAAGGGGAGCTGCCGGCCATGAAGAAGAGGGGGGAGCTCAGGAGACCAGTTCCCCCTGCTACAGTTCAGCTGGAGCCCCAGAAGAGAGAGCTACCAGCCAGGAGAACATGGGGGGGAGGAGGACCTCCCACCATGGCCACCCCCATGGATTATTCCAGACCCCTCTTCCGGGACATTGAGACTGAGGGGGGAGGTGGCCGTTGGGGCCATGTGTGCGTTGCACAAGGGAGAGGGGGAGGGGGGGGAGGAGGGCAGTATGTAGCAGGGCAGTAGGAAAGCTCTGCTATTTAAAGGTATTCATTTATTTTAGAACAGGGTTTCACCCTCCGCCCGTCTTATTTTGTGTTTGTATTATGATTTATATATATAAATGAAGAAAAAAAACGTGTGGTTTTGTTAATTATGATTTATGTATGTATTTGTATATATGACGGCGTGGCCGTGCGTTTTGTTTTGTTGTTGTTTTGTATATGTTTTGAAGCGTGGATGGGAAGCCCCATCCACATTAAAATTGGCCATCTCCCGAATTAAGTGATTAATTTGTTGCTAATCAGGAGATGGTCACCTGTATAAAAACCCTGCAGTTTTCCCTGCTCGTGGTGGGTGTACAGAGGAGAGTATGAGAGCGAGTAAGGAGAGAGAGGTGAATTTATAAAAATAAAGGAACCGTGAAGGCTACTGCCCAGTAGGACTTTTAGTGTTTTGCCTTTGAGATTTGTTTTGTTTAATTATTTGTTTTGCTCTGTGAGCAGTGTTTGTTTTGTTTAAATATTTTATTTATTTTTGTTGTTTAATAAACAGCGCACGCCGTGCCTGTGAACTGCAGTACCTGCCTGTCTGTCTTTTTGTTCCGCCTTCTGGCCTGATGTCACCGCAACGCCATTTCCTGCCACAAGATCATTGTACTATTGAAATATAAGTAAAACTGACGAGAGGAACATGATCAAAAAACAGAAGAGTGTATAAATAATCGAAAAACATAAAGCTTATATTTCAGAATGACCTGTACTTTCTAATAATAAAAGCAAAAATTACAGTAACAAAAAGACTTGTCTGCACCATATTGAATACTGTAGCCAATCAGATGTGACGGTGGTCCTTCCCGTTCGGTTGACTCAGCCTTTAGGCTTTGCAGCACGGTGAGGCTTTCAGCACGTAACACCTTTTCCTAAATAGTCACTGGTCTCCAATAGGCACCGGGGCTATTGGCAAATACTGTAAATAAATGCCAGGGTGTTTGTTGTTTTTATGGTATATCTGTGGCAAGCTGAGCAGCTTTGAGAACTCAGTGAAAGCACCTTAAAACAAAATGCCACTGTCTAGTCCCTCCAGGATTCCGTGGTCACAGAGAAAAAAAAAAAAAAAAAAAAATCAGGGAATTTGCTCTCTCTCACAGAATTTTCAATTGTTTACAAAAAAATTGAAAAACTCAAACATTTGCTCCCTACTATCACTGTACATGTCACTAGAGCGCATACACGCCATTTATATAGTGAGAAGTGTGGTAGGGTTTCAGTGCAAGCTTTGATTAAGCCATGGAGAGATTCATAAGGCCACCGGTGAGGTCCGGAAACTAATCGAAATTAGCACCGGATATAATAGCAAAAGATAGGGCACAAATGCAAAATGCAAGTCCAGTATTTCCAATAACTGACTGTCATAGCTTCTGTTAAAACAGCAGAAAGCAGTGGCAACGACCACAATAGACAAACAGTGGCTACTGAAGAATGAAATAAGGTAAGATAATTATTGTTTTACAAAAGGATTTCATAGTTTAGTCACAAGTTCAAAGTGAAACGTTGTTCTGTTACTCCTATGTGAAAAGTCAGAGAAAAACAATTAGGATATTGCTTGTACTCCCTATGTTGCAGGTCCTGAAAGATTAATTGTATATGGAAATACACAATATTTTTTGTAGTAACACGAATGCTCAAAAAGAAAAGGGGCGGCAAACTATATTAGATATCCGATTACTTAGGATGACAACATTTCTGTGAAAATGCTCTTTTTTAATTGTTACTTTCCTGTTTGTCTTGTGGTATGTGATGGTAGCACTTTCACATTATAGCCTTGGTCAAAAAAACATAACAGCTAGTTTATCAGCCAATCAGTGTCGCCTGTCAGTTTCCAAGCGTTTGTCAGTTTCCAAACTATTTCTATGTGCTATCTTGATGTGGACACCTATTAAAATGACAACATTTTGGTGAACAACAACTGTTTCTAAAAATACCGTTAGATTTGTATAAAAATTCTCCAAGCCTAGTACAGATTTGTAAAATAGTGCATTTCTAAAATGTACCAATGCTAATTTGAATCCCAGTGCACCACTATAATCTTATTCTTCTAGCAAATGTTATTATTACTGTGATTAAATATAGTCATATATTTTGGCCATAACTGTATTTAATTTATTTTGTAATCATTTTTATGTATCTTTTAAAAAGTGCTGTGAGTGAACTCTCCTTTTTCTTCTTTGATTTCCACAAAATATGGCAAACATGTTTCTTCTGTTTTTTTCTTCAGATTTCAGTAATGTGATTAAATAAACAAATAAATAAAACTAACTGACTTGCTTGTTCTTATTTATTTATACTCATTAACACTGTTTTTCATTAAAAAGTAATTGCCGCAGAATTTTGGAGTAAACGCTTCTTGCATATTTTAGGTAATTTTACAGCAGATTTCCATGGTAACTTCTAAAATAACTAACACCAAATCAATTACTGGGGGGGCAAACACAAAGTAATTCAGAAGCATCTCTGGCTTTAAAAAAGCAAAACAGAAGGAAAGCAACACATCATAATCTGCAGAACTGTTTAAAATGATTACAGCAACAATAAGACGTGAAATAAAACCCTGATCAGCAGGTATAATCATGGTTTTATTGCTTAGGAAGTTCCTGAGTACAATTTTCATTTTTTATGCTGTATAATAAGTGAATATGTTGTGTGTTACATTTTATAAGACTTCTGTTCTCACAGTCTGAGCTGCCAGAATCCAAACTGCACAACATGACATCTTCTATAACAGGAGACACCCGGCACACCACGTATTAGCTTAGCCAAAGCTAACCCCCCCCCCCCGTAAAGTAAGATGTAAACAAAGTAAAAAGTAATGTAATGCTTTTCTTGTAAACACTGCAGGGGGTTCTGTAATGCATGACTGAATTATTGGAATACTTCCAAGCCAGTCTGTACAGCACAGACGGAATGCTCTCAGTTTAAATTGCTGTGAAAGATATATAGAGCAATGCTTCTGAACCTTGATCAAGAGGCGACTTCTCCATAGTGACAAGGCTACACCCAAAAGAGTGAAGAGTTTGGTGAAATGAACGCATTCAATTGTTGTGAAACGCACGCTCACTTTCTAACTCGAGCAGGCTTTGACAAGGGTCTTTGGACTTTCAAAGCAGTGTCATGAACATTTCAAATTAACATGTTTCTGTAAAAAAAAAAAAAAAAAAAAAAAAAAATCATAACACACACTGGAATTGAATTGTTTTAATGAACCTCAGTGCAGGATGTGTTGCAGCTGAATAAAAGGTCACTAAAGAGTTAAGAAGCTGAATACAGTCGCCAGTCGGTCATCTGTGCCTTCTATCCATTGTCAACCGGTTCAAGTTAAATCACAAGTCACATGATACATTGCTGCTTCCACTGTCAATAAGGGGAGAAAACGCTGAGGATGCCATTGTGTTACTTGTAAAGACAGATTGAAAGTTTTTCAGCAAAAGGCAAAATTAGTAAACTTTGAAACATCACTGCAATTCTCATCTTGCAAAGCACTTTAAGCATCCTCATTCATTTTATTACAAGAAAATGCAGAGGCTATGATTCAGAAAGTATGGGTGTAAAGTTAAGAGTACTGTTGATTTCAATTTACTTTAGTTCTCTTTTTTTTGTTAAAGTCACCTCACTCCAAAATAAAAAAAAGAAACAAAAAAGAAGTCTTTATTTTTCTCCAGAAAGCTGGTTATCTGCGATTTCTCTGCAGTTTTATTTTATTATTTTTGTAATCCATGAATCACTGGCCACACCGACCAGTCACTGCAAACCCTCAGAAATCCACTAAAAACGCCCAGAAGTCTTATCAGGATCCCAGTTGTCAGGACACTAAAGAACGGAGTACAGCACCACTGATTTCTGTTTCTATCTGGTTGAGCTCAGTGAGTGGAGTCTCTCCAGTGCCTCAATCAGTTCTCTGCTCTGAGTTTCTTCCCAGTATCCAGTCGTGTTGTTCAGAAAAGGTCAGCTTCGCACATCTCCCCTATCTGTACCCCCTGGAGGTGGCACAAGATGACAAGGACCCATCTGAAATAGGAGCAGAGTGGAAGAGTTCAGACTAGGACTCAAATGATGTGGATTTGTCTCCTTAGTCCAATGTTTGCAAGGATCTCCCCAGTAAATCAAATAATATTGGCAGGTGTATTTAGAGTTTCTTGACTGAAACTTCCCATGGCTTTACACTCAGTTTACATGCAGCTGGTACCAGGACCCGGCCTTGTAGGGCTACATGCATGGGTTCAGGCAGGGAACCAATACCTATTGCACAGGATGCACATGTATACTTGAGGTGGCAGGATTAATTGTTCTCAACCTAGTCAAATTAAAAATGGATACTGCACCAACCATCAATCTTGTACTTAGTGTCTTAAGTTCATAAGTAAATGTTATTGATAAGACCAGGCTATTAAATTAAAAGCCCAACACAACACCTATTCCTGAAACTTTTTTTGCTTGATATGACCCCAATTGAAATCTTCATATTAATTTTTTTTTTATATCCGATGCTTTAAATGTATTTGGTGTAAAAAATTACCATGCTCATATTTGTTCATAAATCTGAATTTATAAATGACTATTAAAAATATAACATGCAAAGGAAACCAATGAATAACACATATTCTACTGCACAAAAGAGCGTTTCTCTCTTTCCTTAAGAGGTGATGGGGTACTGGGTTTATTTTACTCCTGATAGATTTTGTGTTACTGCAACACAGTACTAATTTTACTTTTGTTTTCCAATTTCCAATTGGCAAACACGTGTGGTATCTGCTTCTTCCGTTTTCCGAATTCGTGTTGCTGTTTGAATCGGTGTTGAAATAGGTAAGTGGATTGTAGTTTACTTGTTATAATTGTTGCTAGCTTAGGTAAGCAGCCTGCACTTAAATTAAAAAAAAAAAAAAAAAAAAAAAAGGAATTAAGTTATCCTAACTGTGTTGGGGTGTGTTAAATAGTGAGGTTGATGCAAAGTTAGCGTTAAGTATATGGCTCCAGGCTGACAGGATAGTATAATTGGCAATCAGGGTCTTAGAACGCCAGCCGTTCTAAGCGCCAGCCAGTCTAAGGGCTACACATCAAAGGGCAGTCTGAGCTGTGGCAGTCCAAGCGAGGACCGGTAGAGTGAGGACCTTTTCCAAATCCCTCCCAATGCCTACCTTGACATCTATAATCTGGCGGGGGCACTGCTGTTATTGCAAATTCTGCGCTTGCTTCCTCAGTTCTTTCTTTGCCTGCCTTTTTTTCATTGGAGCATCTCACCATCAATCTCCCTTCTCCCATGCCCCTTACCCTTGCTGTTATCTACTGTCCACCTAAGAACAACTCTGCTATCATTGCCGAGTTTTCACAATTCCTCTCCCTTGTCTGCACTTCTACTGACAAAATCCTACTCCTAGGTGACTTCAACATTCATGTTGACTTGCCTTCCTCCCCCCCAGTGACCGACTTCAACACGATTCTGAGAAAGTCCAAGACAGTCTAATCTGTCAACGTCCCCATTCACATCTGGATCTGCTTATCACCAGGGGCCTTGACGTCTCGCTCTCTGACCATTTCTTAATCACTACTAATTTTAATCTCCCTGATCCTTTTTCCACTACTGATATTGTTGTCTCCTTCCGTCCCAAGAATCTGCTGAATCCTCTGAAACTCTCAGAATGTGTCTTTGCACCCCCTATAACTGGTACTCTCCCTTCCTCAGTTGATGATGCGGTGACCCTCTACATTACCACTCTGACTCATATCATTGAAACTGTTGCCCCGCTTACAAGCAGAACCGTCAAGAAAGATCGAAACTACCCATGGTACACCCTTGAACTTCGACTGCTTAGATCTGCCTGCCGCAAGCTTGAGCGCAAGTGGAGGTCATCTGGACTAGCAGTTAACAGAGAGATCTGGACCACCATCTCGCGAGCTACAGGCATGCGCTTGCCTCAGCCAGGGTGAAATTCTTCTCTGAAATCATAACTATGGGACAGGGTAAACCCAATGTTCTTTAAACCCAATGTTCTCACCTGTCATTATTTCTCTTTCTTTTGGAACAAAAGCGACAACATCTATTCTACGCTTGCCCACCACAAACCACAAACACTTACTACTTGACCACCTCGACGCTCCTCTGGTTGCCCCTCCTGCCCTCTCCATTACTATTGAAATCAACTACTGCCACATGCCCCCTGCACCACTGGCTGGCAAACCTTGTCCATCTCTGTGCTTCTGATCTTGCTCCCTTCATTATAAACACCCTCAACCCGTCCCTTATGCTTGCCAGAATTACGACGGTACTCAAAAAACCCTCCCTTGACCCAGCTGACTTATCTAATTTCTGTCCCGTCTCCAATCTCCCTTTTCTCACAAAAACTCTCAAAAAGGCTGTAGCCAGTCAGCTGATGAAACATCTCACGGACAACAATCTGCTTGAATCTCTACAGTATGGTTTCTACCTGCATCACAGTAATGAAAATGCTCTGCTCCAGATTGTGAATGATCTCCTGCTCAATGCTGATGCTCCCTGTACTTGTCCTCCTTGACCTAACAGCTGTTTTTGACACCATAGATAATGGCATTCTTCTTGACCGCCTTGTATGCTGGAATCTCTGGAACCTGACTCTCCTGGATGTCCTCCTACCTATCTGGATGCATGCAGTCTGTTTTCTATGCTGGACGTAGTGGTGTTGCACCCAGCTTTACTTAAAACTTGACCCTGGTAGCCTCTTTGCCATGGTCCAGCTCTCGGCTTGCATTCAAGAAATCGAGGCCTGGATGTCTGCCAATTTTCTTCAGCTGAACGCTAGCAAATCTGAACTCCTCGAAGTAGGATCTAACACTCAACAAGAAACTAAATATAGCTGCCCTAAACCTGTCTGCTGCTGCCTTCTCCACAGTACGAAGCCTTGGCGTACGTCTTGACAGCAATGGTAAAATCTTCCTTCTACTACCTTCGAAACATCTCCAAAGTCCGTCCTACCTTTCCCTCCCACATGCGGAGATACTTAATTATTTGTCTCCTCTCGACTCCTGCAACTCACTAGAAGATGGTCTCCCAACACACACCATAAACCGACTGCAGCTACTGCAGCTACTGCAGCTACTTCAGAATGCCGCCGCCAGGATCCTTAGCAAATGTAAACAACGTGATCACATCACCCACCCCCCCACTGTCAGTATCCATGACAACTACAGCTATTTCAAACTTACTTATTCCACTTAACACAAGATAGGCACACTTTGTACCTTATCATAATTGCCTATGGCCAGCGCTCCAGATAAGGTTTTAACATAGAGTAAAATGTATTTTCAGAGGGTAAAATGTAACATTACCTTGAAGTCAAGAATAAACTCAATAAATACTGTACAATTTTTAATGGCATTAAAAAAGAGCCTTCCATTTTAACTGCAATATTACTTGGAACTCCTGTACAACCACATGTGTGTTCCACAAGTGTTTTTATCAGCTCAGCACTTTTTTTCGAGGTATCACACTGACTCTGCAAATTAATTACATTACTTATATTTTAACATTAAACTCTTAAACTCAATGAACATGTTAAAGCTTCAATGAAGCCGTACAGATACATCAAATAAGGAAATGCATTAATAAGTCACAAAATAATTTAACATTATAGGCACCATTTTTTAGCGGTTGCTTCTGGGAATGGTTACAGTTGGATTTGTAGCTGGACTGGGGTGTTTACGCTTCAACCTGTGTAGCGTCAAATTTTTATTATTATTACTGTAATTGGCTGCAAAGACAACAGGGCTACCCAGAGATTGGATAATGTTTGTTGAGTTGGCTTTTCATGTGTAGAACTAAAGACACTGTATTCTGGGAAATGTAGTTAATGGAAGTTTTAGGGGAGGCAGGAGAGGAGGCTGACAAGCTGTGCAGCAAAATTGTTATGCATATTTTTACACATTAAATTTAAAATTTAGTGTTTCTGTTTTTTAATGCGTAAAAATGGCAGGTATGGAGCCTATCTGGACTGCTGCATGTAGTCCTATTTCATAATATACTGGTGCTACCCGAGCATTACCTTGTCTCACTGCAGCAAGGTTCTGCCCAGATTTTCTGTTTACAGCTGGCAATGTGAGGGTAAGACCATATAAAATGACAGAACCACAGCAACTAAAAGGAGATACAAGGTGATTGATACTGTAATTCATGAAATGTTGTTGTTCTGATTTGTTTTCAATTGTACTTAAATGTTGCCATTATTGGTGGCTCAACAGTGTGCAACACAGTGTCTCCGTCGTAGACATCTTTCCTTTGCATTTTATCCTCCACGTACCCTTCAGTTTTCTGATCAATGGTGTGCAAATTATGAATCATCCTTTAGTTATCTTTGTATTTAGCAGTATTTGCTCAGTTTCAGATATGTTCTGTAAAGCCATCCCTAAAAAATTCACAGTTCAGATTTGTACTGAAATTGTCTGTATGACGCAGTTATGAAATTTAAACCAGCAGTGACACCACACTGTAATAGAATTACAGCCATGGAAAAACAAGACCATGATCTATATTCTACGTACAGTCAAACCCATTTACAACGTACTTGGGATATAACATACAAACTGATTTAAAGAACCAGTATCATGGAACCAAATAAAACCATATTAAATCCTGTTTAAATTCTCCTTTTAGTAAGTACTCTGATAGTGCATACTTCCTGTTATTACGCACGCACCGCGATGGCATGCAATGGTCTGTGCTACACATATTGCGAACTCGTAGGCCTACTACTTGTTGTTTGAACTTGACCTTGCTCTCGATTACTGTAATTTATGCTTGGCCAGCGCTAAACGATCGTCAGTTTCACTTAAGGACAAAGTTCAAAACCTTAAAGGGATGAAAGCAGTCAGAATTATGTTGTCAAAGAGCTCAAGTTTAAAAAGCAGCAGTCGCTGAGGCAGTAGTCTACACCTTGTCCGCATTTGAGCAAAAAAAAAATAAATAAAAAAATCGACAACCTAGTTCAAAACCGATTTACCTGAACCTTAGCCCAACAATGTTACAGCGTCCAGACTGCCGTAATGAAACAGAGTTAGTTAACCCAGCTGTTGTTGAAAAATAAAAAACAAAACAAAAAAAACACTTCGCTGGATGACTGTATCCCAGAAACCACTGTAATGTATACACATTCTTCTTTCCTTTTTCCCCCCTTGTAAATATTTTTGTATACTTTCACTGAACACGGGAGCAGAATGGAGGAGCTATGAGAAAGTACTTAAAGTAATCAAAAGGGGAATAATTTGTATTGGGGGAAAAAATGCCCATGCCATAATAAATAAATTAGTTGGGTATTTGGACAAAGGGAAAATCTGGTGTGGATAAGACATTCTTTAATTCAATTAAAAGTCAAAAAAAGACCTTTAACTTGCTAATACGATATGTGATATGATCTGAGATTATTTAAAAGTGTTTTGGACACATTTAGTTTTGTGTACTACAGTACATTAGCATATCTGACTGTACCCATGGAATATGACAAGAATAAAGCCTCCTGTATTGTCTTTTCTTTATTCTTGTCTCATGTAACCAGGGGGATTATGGCAACGTATTATTGCAAAGCACTAGATATTGGGGGATACTGTGTAATCAGGCTCGAACACAGTTCATTTGCATATTACAGTTAAACCAGTTTATCTAACCCAGTTATGCTGACAACCGAGTTCGAGACTACCTCCTGAGTAGGTTTCAAACTCGGTTGTTGAACTCAGTTATGAACCGTGTTTAGTGTGGCTGCCAATCGATTTAAGCACTGTTTAACAGGTTTTGAACCGTTAACTCAGTTCTAAAACGCTAATGTGGTCAGGGCCTAAAATATTTCTTAAAATAGTGTACAGTCAATGATTACTGTACTGTACCTGAACTGACAGCTAGTATGGTAATGTTTAATGACTTCTATATTATCTATTATTACACAGTGTAACAACTTTTTTTTTTTTTTGGTTCTTGGGTAGTGTTATTTCCTAATTGCTTATGCCTCAAAAGTACAGAAAATGGCTATTATTCACCACAAACTTTGCTTTTGTGACCAGGACAGTGATATTTTTAAATGTACCTATTTTCCAGAACATTCCAGATAGATTCAGTGCTGCGTAAACTTGGAGTAACTTCTAGAACCTTCTAGAACTTTTTAGTAATATAAATAGTAGTATAAATACAGGGGCCTTAAGCCCACCAGTTCAGTTTAGTTCCAGCTGCCTAAGTGGATACATATCTGCAGTTTTCTGAGATGGCATCAAGAGGCTGCAATGGTGGCATTCCTGATGGGTCTCTAAGGCGATTTTACCAAGTTTCCCTGCTATCTTTGCCTTTGGGACAGCAGGGACACCAAGGCGCACTACCACAGGTGGGACTGGCTACAGCGGACCGAGTTCTCTGTGGGGAGGAACAACGTCAAGTGGGAGCCACTGGTGGACCCCCGGAAGGTGCTGATGCCACCACTGCACATCAAATTGGGCCTTATGAAACAATTTGTCTCTAGAAAAGGAGTCAGCAGCCTTCAAGTACCTTCAAGACTTCTTCCCTAAGCTGTCTGAGGCAAAGGTCAAAGCCGATGTCTTCGTCGGACCACAGATAAAGAAGATCCTGGAGTGCAATGAATTCCCCAAGAAGCTCACTAGTAAGGAGAAAGCGGCTTGGAACAGCTTTGTCGCAGTGGTTCGGGGCTTCCTGGGCAATCACAAGGCCGAAAACTATGTGGAGCTGGTTGAGACTCTTGTGAAGAACTACGGCACAATGGGCTGTAGGATGTCCCTCAAAGTCCATATCCTTGATGCTCATCTTGATAAATTCAAGGAGAACATGGGAGCATACTCGGAGGAGCAAGGCGAGTGCTTCCACCAGGATATAATGGACTTTGAATGCCGCTACCAAGGACATTATAACGAGAACATGATGGGAGACTACATTTGGGGGCTGATTCATGAAAGTGATTTACAGTATAATCGTAAATCCCAAAAAACTTCTCACTTCTAAATCTTCTGCAGTCATTTTTGTATTACTTTAGTATAAATACATGTTAATTTGGATTCATATGTTGTTTTTTTCTGACTTTGTGTGAACGAAAAGACCGTTTTCTCATTGGAAATAGGTACATTTCAAAATATCACTGTCCTGGTCACAAAAGCAAAGTTTGTGGGGAATAATAGCCATTTTCTATACTTTTGAGGCATAAGCATTTAGGAAATAACACTTACTACCCAGGAACAAAAATTGTGTTACATCGTGTTATTATTATCAGTTTTACTATTTCTATAATATTATTACTGTACTGTATTTTTTTATTAATTTATTTTACTAATTACAGTACAGTATTATTCAGTACATTAATTACATGTTTTTAGTTATTTTTTTATAATTCATTTAGATGACCATCTTTATTCAAGGCAACATAGAATGACTATTACATTAAAATACAGAATGCTACATACTGTATAGTAATGTACGCTACTAGTTACACTGTTAGATTGTTTCTTCTGTAATAAATCTTTATACTACATATATCGTATATGTACATTAATCAATTAGTACTGTACTAGGTTTTGATTTATGTGCTGATTTGGCAGGTATGTTAATGTATCTGGTTATTACATACCGTGGTTATAACATACTGTTTTTACGGTCCCAATGAGGTACGTTGTATCACAGTTTCACTGTTTTTGCAAATTTCTGCAGGAACTCACAGAATTACATATTCATTTAACCCTGTGCGGTCCTATGTCGGACCAGGTCCGACATCACAATTTTTCTTTTCCAGTCCCATGTTGGACCTTGTCCGACATCATCAAAAAGGTGTCACACACAGGTCCCTAGCCATTTTTTTTTCCCCCCAAGAAAAAGCAGAGAAAAGCTTTCAACAGGTGAGAGAGGCCAACAGAAGCCGGGGGGAAAATAAAACAAAAACGTAGGTTGATCTGAGCAACACGTCACAGACATAAACAAACAAGATAGCGGCTTCCGCATCCAGCGCTCAAAGAATATCAAAGGCATTTGCCAAGCTTTTTGAGATGTTACAGTAATAAAACAATGACTTGGATAACATTATTGAGGAGTTTGGTGATAAATCGAGTGATCAGGAGATGATTTATCAGTATCCACTACCATGAAGAGTTATGTGATAAATACAATGAACAAACAGTGGGCAGAGCTGGAGATGCAGTACTTGGTGTCCTTTTGATTTGCAGTGCCTTTTAAACCTGTTTTACTGTGAATAAAATTACTTTTAAACAGCGCATGTAAAATAAACAGCGCGTGTGAAAATAAATTGGACCTGACATGCCTGACAGGCACTGAATAAATGGACGCAAAGGGTTACAGCTAAATCGCGAATAATAACTGCAGCTAAAATGATGCTAACAGCGTTGCCTTTGTTTAGTACATTGCACAGAATAATATACTATACACAGTAATTTTAGAACCAATTTTCTATTTTTGATCTTGTATACCATTCATGAGTATCCATTCAAAACAAGCAGATTTGCCTATTAGAAAATAGTTTAGGATTAGAGACAAGGAAACTTGCACGTCCGGAATGCTACGAGGCTAAGCTGAGGCTACCTTGTGCGTTACCATTCGGAACCCCAGTAACAAGTAGCTGGCACTAAAAAATTGAGGGAGAAACTCACCTCTATGCCTGTGTTGTAAGGATCGACTGAGATGCTGTCCTTAATACACTAGTTCTAAAACCAGAGTTTTGAGAATACATGACGTTAAGTCTGTAGAACCTAGTAAAAGGTATGGGGAGTAGCCTAAACCACTGCATTACAAATGTCTTTGACAGATGCATCCTGGAATAAAGCCTACAAAGTTGCCATGCCCCTGGTGGAATAGTCAGTGAGCTTTTCTGGAGGGGCAAGACTGAAGTGGCTCTCCTTATCAGTGGCAGAAGCTCTGCGATTCGCTGCCTGTAGCACTGGGTCGGTACAGTAGTGCGCAATGGGAGTTACACATCCCTTGCGCCCCCCAACCCCCGCCATTCTACACAGCACCCCAGCCGAGGTGGCTGCTCAAGCAGCAACCCAGCTGTACAGTAATGTAACAGGGCAGGTGCCATGTACAGTACTGTAAAAACCTGTTACAGGGCGGGTCAAGACCCTAACCAAGTCCTCTGGTACTGGATCAGGGATAGTGGGAACCGAGGGAAGCCTGCTGTTAGAGCCCGAACCTTTGTAATGGTGCTGCATGCAGACACCATAATGGCAGCGAGATACTGTGGTAGAGACTCTCACAGAAAACAGTAATAACAATATTAAAATTCAAATAATAATACATTTGTTTTAAAAAACAAAACTTTTATTTTTATTTTTATTTTTACTTGGACTAGAGCTAAGCAGACTGCAAGGAGAGCACAAGTTACCTGACTCAAGTTGATCCCTGAGCACAAGGCCGCTGCAGGACATCACAAACAACAGGTTATATGCAAAAAATGATGTGAAGTTATTAAACTAAACAACGTAAAATAATTATTGTATTAATTAGTGTAATACACAATTAGCAACATATAGAAGCAGATAAAAAGTACTCATCTGTCTATGGCTCTGCTAGCCCTACAAATTACAAGGTTATCATGTTCTGGCAAGCCAATGCCCTAATTTTTGCTGTTCAATCCATAACTGAAGTAATTGTAAAGACATGGCATTTAGAAATTAACAACCCATTTTGGTGTTTCTTCATACCTACGTGGGTGACACAGTCATGATGCCCACCATGTTTCAGAGAGAAGTCTGTCAGTCAGTATTCACAGTAGACGTGAGATTGAGACACTCTACTTCTTTAAATGAATGACCATTCTGTGGTAAATTCCTCTCAATTTCTAACAAGCCAACCTCTATCTTTTTGATGAAGGAGTTACACTTGTTTGATTTGTGGTTTCTATTTTAATAACTTATAAGGCTGGGATTTTGTCACGAAAATTTGCACTAAAAATCACGAAGCAGTCACAGTAAATCTGTTCAAAATCACGGATGAATGGGGATAAGTCATAGTAGCTACATAAAAATAAAATTGGTCTGTCTTAGAAGTAGGAAAAGGGGAAAATTAATTTAAATATTTTTTTTATGGTTTTCACAACATCAGGTTCAAGTTTTAATCCTGTTAATCAGTAAGCTTCACAGAGTATACAACTATAAACAAATTTGTATTTTACATAACATGTGGTGGGGTTTCTACAGGACAGCACACAAAAACTGTAGTTTTTACATACCTTTAAAAAATAACATTTGAAATTGAAAGACTTTGTGTGCATCTGTTGCTTCTACTGTGGTACAGTTTGCAGTTATTTTAAGTTTTGGTTTGTTTGTTTGTTTACAATATTATTCTGATCCAACTTGTTGTACATGTTTGATGCCTTTCTGGAGCACCGGTCATCCCGACATACATTTTTTTAATGCAGAAAATGATTACAGCAAGAGCTGGGAATCTCGTTTCCATGCTTTTCCAGAACTGGTAAACGTCGCATTTCATTTCACCGACAATTTCATAGTAAGCACGGTATTCACGCTGTGCTACACAGATGTCTTCAAACAGTAAAACGGCCTCAAAAACACTGCTTTCTCAGCTTTGCCAAGATACTTCACTTGATTTGGTTCAGCTGCAGGTTGACAAAATTGGGCAGTTCAGTTGCACTTGTATGTTTGTTTATATCAATTTACAGTGCTGAAAAAAAAAATCCAGAGTGAACGGCTACATTGCAAAGTAAAGCAACCAAGCTAGTTCAACATCATTAGCTAAACCGTGAAAGTGTGTTTTTTTTTTTTTTTTTTTTTTTTTTTGTTAAGGTGGAATTTCAAATTGTGTCGGTAAAGTTCAATGTTCTCTACTAAATCACTGAATCCGTGTCCACTGTGATTTAATCACAGCCTTACTGACAAGAAACCAAGTAAACATGCGATTGATAATTATAGTAAGGTGACATTTAAGCAGCCGTTTCTGAAGGACCCCTAAACTGGTTACTAAGCAACCAAGCTCAGAGCTTTTAGTACAGTGCCTATAGGAAGTATTCACCCCCCTTGGATGTTTTCACAGTTTGTTGTGTTACAACCTCAAATCTTGATGCATTTAAATAGGATTTTTTTTTCCTTTGATTTATACAACCTACTCAACACTTTCACTGTGTGAAAAAATGGGGGGTGGGGGGGACAAATCAATTAAATAAAAACCTGAAAAGTCCTCATTCGATAAGTATTCATCCCCTTTGCTATGACACTAAATAAGCTCAGGTGCAACCAATTGCCTTCAGAATTCACCCATTTAGTTAAATGGAGTCCATCTGTGTGCAATAAAAGTGGTTCACATGATTTCTGATTAAATACACCTGCCTCTGTAAGGTCCCACAGTTGGGTAGTGCATTCAAAGCAATGATACTACCATGAAGACCGAGGAGCTTTCAAAACAACTCCAGGATAAAGTTGTGGAAAGGCACAGATCAGGGGAGAGGTATAAAAAGATTTAAAGGCATTGAATACCCTTTCGAGCACAGTCAAGTCGATCATTAAGAAGTGGAAGGTATACGGCACCACCGAGAATCTGCTTAGGGCAGGTCGTACTCTCAAACTGAGCAGCCAGGTAAGAAGGGCGTTGGTCAGAGGAGCCAAGAAGCCAATGACAACTCTGAAAGACCTACAGCATTCCATGGCTGAGATGAGAGAAACTATCCATGTGTCAACAATAGCTGAGGTACTCCACAAATCTGGCCTGTATGGAAGAGTGGCAAGAAGAACACCATTTCTGAAAAAAGCCCATGTAAAATCCCACTTGGAATTTGCAAAAAGGCATGTGGCAGACTCTGAAAAGATGTGGCAAAAGATTCTGTGGTCCGATGAAACAAAAATTGAACAATTTGGCTTAAATGCAAAATTTTATGTCTGGCACAAACCCAACACAGCACATCACCCAGGTAACACCATCTCTACTGTGAAGCATGGTGGTAGCAGCAGGGGGGTGAATATTTATCTAACCATGACATTCCAACTTTTTTTTTCATTAACTGTTATTTCAAAATAAATTATCTTTTATTTCAATAATTATCAATTATCCTGCCTATTCAAAGTGTTGAGTAGATTGTGTAAATCAAAGGAAAAAAAATGCACCAAGATTTCAGGCTGTAACACAACAAACTGTGAAAACATCTAAGGGGGGTGAATACTTACTATAGGCACTGTATGTCAATTAAAATGCCACGATAAACTGTCAGTGAAATACAGAATCATTAATTTATTTTAAAAAATTAAAAAGGAAAACAGACATGATATTGAAATAATATTTCATAAATGTTCAGGGATTATCCATCATTTATTTATTTAATAGAAATCGTAATATTATACCCATTCGCCGTAGCAGAACCTCTAAAATAGTAGCTGCTATGGCCAAATCATAGCAGTTGGCATCTCTGCTGCAGTCTTCTTATGCCCTCGGGGGCAAGCATGACTGCGTCACAGGCTCGTGCAGCTTTGGTATATTACATTGAGGTTCAGGGTCTTCACGAGGTAAACACCCATACAGTAATGGTTACATTTCGTACTTGATAAGGAACACTCTGCTATTTCAGAGGCTTTGCTGTTTATTTGATCATTAAAAGTGGACAGGATTGGATTTTACTTACTGTAGGCTAGCTCTTCACCGGCCCTTTTCCGCGACTGGTCGCCCCTGAAAAACAAGTTTAAAAGAGTCAGGTGACGAGACCATCAGCTGTGAGTCAAGGTTTCTCTTGATTGGTTTGTCACGTTTCCCACAATCAGAAACCGCTGTGTGTTTTCTGGGACAACCGATCAATAAATTATTAAGAGGAGGACATGACTGTACAGTAATCTAGTCCAGTTTCCAAGCACATCTGACTATGAAGCACTGAGCTCCAATTTGTATTCCTGGCAGAGCTTTTTATGCCATGTCATTGATTAATGCAAGTTTTAGTTAAAGTAGTTCCATCATCAATTAAAAATGCAAACAGCTTTTGGTTTCCATGAAAATAAATCACATGTTTTATTTGAAAATGTATTTCCGGTCTGTATTTGTGGTTTGATAAGCACTGCATAAATACAGTTCATTTAACTGGTAACTAGATTAACAATATTATTTCTGAGGTTGGATAGTGAAACTAAGAATATAATGTGCACCCTTTTACCAATTTTAGAAGCAGGATGTACACTATTGGTCAAAAGTTTTAGAACACCTCAATTTTTCCATTTTTTTACTGAAATTTACGCAGTTTAATCTCTCAGTGTACTCTGAAATTACAGCATAGAACAAATAAACAATTGGAGATAAAAAAAAGAAATCATGGAATCGATTTGTTTAACAAAATTTAATCTAAATTTTTGACTCAAAGTAGCCACCTTTTGCAGATATAACAGCCGAACAGACTTGTGGCATTCTTTCTACAATGGAAATCAAATATTGTTCGGAAAGTTCTTCCCAACACTGTTGCAGAAGTTCCCACAAATGTGTTGCACTTGTAGGTTGCTTTGCTTTCACCCTTTTTTTCTAAGGTAGTTCTGACATAGCCTGGAGGTTTTGGGTCATTATCTTGCTGTAGGATGAACCCCTGACCATCTAGGCGTATACCAGAGGGTACTGCATGGCGCTGCAAAATGCTTTGGTAGCCGTTTTGGTTCAGGATGTCACTCACTCTGTGCAAGTCGCCGACTCTGGATCCAGCAAAAGAGCCCCAGACCATCACGCTTCCTCCTCCATGTTTGACAGTTGGTGTCACACACCGAGGAACCATCCTTTCGCCTACTCAACGGCGTACAAAAACCCTGCGTGATGAACTGAAGATTTCAAATTTTGATTCATCGATCCATAAGACCTTCTTCCAGTCTTCAGTAGTCCACTGGCGGTATTTCATGGCCCAGGCAATCCTCTTTTTCTTATTTTGCCATCTTAGCAATGGCTTTCTTACTGCCACTCGACCTGTCCAACCTGTAGCTCGAAGTCTTGAAACTGAGACTTGCTTACTTCGACCAGAGTTAAGCTGTGCTTGAAGCTGTTGTCCTGTGAGCCGCCTGTCACGCAAGCTGTTGACTCTCAGAAACTTGTCTTCTGGTTCTGTTGTCGCTTTGGGTCTGCTAGACCTCTTCCTGTCAGAGTTTCCTCCAGTTTCCAAGTGTCTTTTGATGGTGTAGGAAACTCTACTCACTGATACCTTGGCTTTCTTTGCAATTTCTCTAAAGGAAAGACCTACACTTTTAAGGGTTATAATGATCTGTCTGTCTTCCTTTGTTAATTGCCTTTTTCTCACCATTATGATAGCAATATACTACTTCCTGCAGTACAATACTGTCCAAATAATGCTTAAGAGGGTATACTAACACAGTCTGTTCTAACACTGCTTTTATACAGACAGTGGGTTTGTAAGTAACCAACAAAAGTTGGGACACCTGTAGGAATTGTTAGCATCAACTTCCAAGGCTTAATTTACTTCCATTGCTGCAGAACAGCTGTAAGTTGTTAACCCATTACTTGTTCCCTGAAAAAGACCTTTTTGTATAACTCTGAAATGTACATTATTTTTCAGTTTTTGGTAACCTAAACTTTTTTTTAACCTCTGGCAGTTTACCACTTACCTTTGCACCATTTCAGTTTATTCACCAGACTTGAACTGCTTGACCGGTAGTGTATGTTATATAAGAGGCACTACACACTTGTATCACAATTCACAACCTATTTGATTACAAACCTGATTTTCTTGGAGTTGTCATCAAAAGCTGATGTAGCAGTCCAGTTTTTATTTGTTTGAGAGAAAACTAAAACCAAAGATTTTATTCTGGCATTGTCTGACTTATAAACAAGCATACAGTTTATACTTCACTGATTCACTGAAAAGACTTTCTCTTTGTGTTACCCCTCTGTTTTTAGCATACCCGAGGAGTGTGTTTTATAAGAGGGCTCTGAAAGGGGTGAGCTCTAAGTTAAATGTTACATGAAACTGCTCAATCAAAACAGAGGGTGTGTTACACAATATAAAGGAAATCACAGGCATGTTACTTATATTTTTTAGATTAGTTTAGGTCTGGGCCACTGGCACATTAAGCAAGCAATCATAAAATCCCAACTCAACCTAAACTTCGTAAAGATGACGGATTGTAAAGAAGATGGACCTCTGCTTTCCACACAGTATGGGAGGGTCATTACTAATCCTTTCCAGATAAGCATATTGAATGATACACTAGTCTGTCCCTCTCCGTCATGCTAAACAAGCCGGGAACCCTGGTGCACTCGTGGTGAAGTCCACTCAAACCTTGACATCTACAGTTCTGCTCAACCCTCATCTCTCATGTCTTATGGTCAGGACTAAATCGTAAAATAAATCCTATATTTACAGTGTCAGAGAGGCATTTTTCATGGATCTAGTTAAGCAAGGTCACTCTGGAAGCAAATTCTCTACTTTGTGTTACTTTCATTTTTATGTGCATTAATATACTTGATTTACAATCTGCAAGAAACTCACAATTTCACAGCATAAACCGTGAACTGTAAGAACACTGAAACGCAGATACCTAGAAAAAAAAAGACACAACTAAATCTTAAGGTTTATTAAACCCCTTAACATACACATGGAATTCAGTGGTTGTTCAAAAGGTATCACGAGGAAACTGACAATTTGGATGACCACATCCAAACTGTCAGTAAATTTTAAACATGTTTCGTGCACTTAATTGCAACAACGAGAAAGTTAGTTAGTTAGCTGTGGGACTGTGGTGGAGTGTCCCGTCCCTTTGTATTATTATTATTATGTAGGGCTGGGACGACAGTGATTTTTAACTATCGATGCATTGTTTTCATAAAGACCCGATGCATCGTTTTTTCCTAACGCAAAAGAAAAGTATAAAGTAGATATACTTTCATCAAATCTTATCACGAAAAGTACATGTTTCTCCAGTTGAACTTAAAACTACACATTTCTAATTATTTATGTCTAGTCACACTGTCGACGATGTTCCCCACAAAAAGTTAATAAAACATTTAAAATATTACTGTCTTACCTTAAGATGTCTTTACAGCAACCGGATCCAATGGGGAACACAAGAATAACTATTTTCAAGTCTAACGTAACAAAGTCTGTACTCTCTCCAGAGCTTATTTTCTGTTTTTATTCACAAATATTATGCAGCCACATTTTCCGGTTTCAAAGAAGAACAGAGTTTGTTCACAAGCATCCCTGCTTTGCTGAACACACGCTCGCTCGGGACCGATGTTGCAGGGATACTTAACATGCTCTTTGCCAAGGCTGCTAGGTTTAGGAAAGCGTGCCTGGTTATTTTTCCACCAAAATCAGGGGATCTTCGCTGATGTTTAATGGAGTTTCAGAAACATAAATCGTCCTCTCTTGTTGGATTAAGGTTTCCTTGGAAGTAGTTTGTGTTTGTTGCCGTCCACAAAGTAACAATTCCAATGCATGTTCGGTCTTAGGTTTCTTTTTAACAGGCAAGTCCTCTGTGCTGCACTCACTTGTACAGGCATGATTTCCGTCATTTTCGAGGTTGTCCTCCACCAGCCTCACTAGTTTGGCAGAGAGCTTCAGACATGTGGGCTTTGGCCTGTTTGGTTAGGAAATCCAGATGGTGAAATCATGGGGTGAAGAAATGACACAAAAAAGTGGCATACCCTAATTACTTGGGTCATCCAGCTGACGCAAAAAAAAATCGCTGAGACAAATTATGCAATAGCTTATCTCTCAAACTCTGTAACTGGAATTAGCAAATTAGCTGAATTTGAAGAAAACAGTGTCTCCGCTTCATCAGGAACTTCAGTCAGTATGTGTTTTATCCCTTCAGTCAGTATGTGTTGCAAATGGGTACAACAACTAACCGTAATGTTTTTCTCTGCACTCAACAGTACTGTAGCCAGTTTGAATGTCTTTAGTAGGCGTAGTATCTCAGCCATTAGGTTCCACTGCTCAGTTGTGAGATCTATAGTAGCTGTGTCAGACTTTTTGGTCAAATCTGGGTTTGTCAAAACGTTGTTCAAACATATAATAAACCGTGTTCCACCTTGTGTGTACGTCCTGTGTTAACTTGAATGGTGCTTTTCCTTGTTCAGCATTTCTGTTTGTTTCCTATGTAAAGCAGTTGTTGCCATCTCACTCTTTTTAAAATGTGCAGCCAGTCTCCTTGCTGCTGCCACTAACATATGGACTTGTACATCCTCCAAGCTGTTGTGAATGCATTGATTTATAACGTGCCCTGCACAGCTCACATTTGCCACGCTACTAAAAAGTAACACAGCACGCTCGCGCAGAAAGCAAAGATATTGCTCTGCACACGTTGGCCGTGCTGTAATGAACACAAGCTTACTTTTGTAGCCACTTCAAACTGTTTATCTGTTTGATCACTTCTGCTAAATTCACTGCTGTGTGTCTCTCGTGTAATTTTCGTGTTGCTAATACTTTTGACTTGAGTTCCCAGTTTTGCTTAATGTAATGTTAGGTATCTGTTAAAAACGCTTCTTGTATCACGCCTTTCCATACATCGGTAGTGACGGACATTGAAATGCACTCCAGACTTAAATCCTCTCAAAGCTCCAGAGTAATAAATTTGGAGATGGTCTTTCGACAGGGCATTTCCTATTCAGATTTTTAAAAGCAATCAGGCCATTTATTTATTTTGCTCCGACACTTTTTGGATAAACTTTCTTTCCAAAATAAACTGTCACTGAAGGGGTTGCTTCCTTTTGTTTTTTACTTGTGTTCCCACTGTCGTGTTTTGTCGGGTGCTGTCTTACTAAATTTAATTAGCAAAATCTGATCCTGAAATGCAGCCTACTTGCCTAGTGGGTGGGGAGTTTTTTTTGTTTTGTTTGTTTTTAATTATTATTATTATTATTATTATTATTATTATTATTATTATTATTATTATTATTATTATTATTATTATTATTATTGTCTCTGTTGTAAAACGTAGACATAGTTTTTTCTCGGTTTCTTTATTATTACTGTCTGCGTTTTATAACGGAGACATTGCTTTCTCTCGGTTTCTTTATAAAAATGTTTTTGTCCGTGACCTTTGTAGAGGCAGATCTAGAATTTTGGCACAGTTTTTGACGGATTTTGTCAACGCATCTCCTCCTACAGTTTGACACTTGGCACAACTATTGTACTCTATCTGACTTGAGCTGCTATTACTTTTGGTGCCGATCGGTCTAATGGGTTTGTGGGTCCAAGGTGAAGACCCCCAAAACTTAAACAGCCTATAACTCCTTACGGTGACAAGATAGTGTCATAGTTACTATTGAACATGTATAGGAAATCATTGGTTCTCTATAAGACCAACATTTTTTCCATTGACCTATGACCTTCCTAGACAAAAATAATGGACATTTGGCTAATTAAAAAATGGACACTAAAACTGGACAGCTCATAACGCCTAAAAGAGGGCAGATAGGCATATAATTTGTATAGTAAACATTGTATGCTCTATAAAAATGTCCTTTCTGTTTAATTTGACCTTTCGTTACTGGTCAAACTGGACAAGTAAATGCCAATAGCTAAAATCTCCTTAAATACTACCGATAGACTCATATGTACTATTGGACACTTATAGGAAACCAACTAAGAGCTTTCTAAAAATGTCTTGGACTTTGACCTTTGGTCAAGGTCACATGGACAAGTGACTGTTTTGACTGCTTATAATTCCTTCAAAAACTTCATTATGGTCTTTGAATTCACTTGTAATGTAATACAGTTTTAAAGCAACCAGTTCAATAGGCAAACAGCATCAATGCTTGCGTTTTACAACGCAAAGTTTCCCCAGAAACTTCCATTCTAGTTGTCTGTGTTGTAAAACGCAGACTTTGCTTTCTCTTGGTTTCTTTATTATTATTATTATTATTATTATTATTATTATTATTCAACTTATCATTTCGGATACGATTTTGTCAACGCATCTCCTCCAACAGTTTTGAACTGATCAACTCCAAACTTGGCACAAGTATTACACTATATCTGACTTGAGTTGCTATTACTTTTGGTGTCGGACTTACGGTTTTGGGGGTCTTAGGTCAGGACCCCCAAAACTTAAACAGCTTATAACGCCTTACAGGGACAACATACAGTCATAGTTACTATTGAACATGTATAGGAACCCACTGGTTCTCTGTAAGACCAAAAAAAATTTCGGTTGACCTATGACCTTCCTAGACCAAGATAATGGACATTTAGCTAATTAAGAAATGGCCGTTAATACTGGACAGCTCATAACTCCTGAAAGAGGACAGGTAGGCTCAAAATTTGTATTGAACACATATAGGAACCATTGTATGTACTATAAAACATGTTTTTCTCCTTGACCTTTATAGAGCCAGATATAAAATTTTGGCATAATTTCTGACCGCTTTTTGTCAACTCAACTACTCCGACAGTTTTGAACTCATCAACTCGACAATTGGCACAACTATTGCACTCTATCTGCCTTGGCTGGTGTTACTTTTGGTGGTGATCGGACTTATGGGTTTGGGGGTCCCAGGTCAAGAATGAAAAAATGAAACAGCTTCTATCGCCTTACGGGGACAACAGGGTCAGAGTTACTAATAAACATGTATAGGAAACCACTGGTTCTCTATAAGACCAATGTTTTGTTTTTTTTTCCGTTGACCTATGACCTTCCTAGACCAAGATAATGGATATTTGGTTAATTAAAAAATTACCAATAAAACTGGACACCTCATAACTCCTGAAAGAGGGCAGACAGACCCATAGTTTGTATTGAACATGTATAGGAACCATTGTATGCTGTATAAAAATATGTCCTTGCTGTTTAATTTGACCTTTGACCTTTCGTTACTGGTCAAACTGGACAGCGAAACACTAAAAGCTTACTTCTCCTTAAATACTGCAGATAGAGTTCACTTTAATTAAAGATGTCTGCAATTTTCAATTTTGACCGGCAGAAGGCAGCAGTCCCTAAAAAATGTACTTGCCATAAAAAGTGTTTGGCATATATTTGATTTGAATTTGTCAACACATTTCCTACAGTTTTTAACGAATCAGTGTGAAACTTTGTAAAACGATTGTACTATATCTGTAGTTAGTTGCTATTACGTTTAGTGGTGATTGGACTTATGGATTTGGGGGTCTCAGGCTGTGACCGAAAAAAACTGTAATGGCTATAACTCTGGAACCCCACTGAGTAGAACTCTTCTGTTTTCGCATATATGTACCTCTCAACTATCTCTGTATAATGGTATAATCTAGAATATTGTGTACACTTGATGTAAGAACCTTTATTTTGAACTTTGACCAGTTTTAAATAACTTTAGCATAACTGAGGCAGAAGTGTTAAAGGGACTAGGAGCTCTTAAAATAAACAAATCCCCTGGGCCGGATGAGATCCTCCCAGTAGTACTCAAAGAAATGAAAGAAGTAATTTACAAACCGCTAACCAAGATCATGCAGCAGTCTCTTGACACAGGGGTGGTACCGACAGACTGGAAAATTGCAAACGTAATACCGATCCACAAAAAGGGAAACAAAACTGAACCAGGTAACTACAGACCAGTAAGCCTGACTTCTATTATAGGCAAACTTATGGAAACTATAATAAGATCCAAAATGGAAAATTACCTATATGGTAACAGGGTACTGGGAGACAGTCAACATGGTTTTAGGAAAGGGAGATCGTGCCTAACTAACTTGCTTGATTTTTTTGAGGATGCAACATCCATAATGGATAATTGCAAAGCATATGACATGGTTTATTTAGATTTCCAGAAAGCTTTTGACAAAGTCCCGCACAAAAGATTAATTCTCAAACTGAACGCAGTTGGGATTCAAGGAAACGCATGTACATGGATTAGGGAGTGGTTAACATGTAGAAAACAGAAAGTACTGATTAGAGGAAAAACCTCAGAATGGAGTGTGGTAATCAGCGGTGTACCACAGGGATCAGTATTAGGTCCTCTGCTATTCCTAATCTACATTAATGATTTAGATTCTGGTATAGTAAGCAAACTTGTTAAATTTGCAGACGACACAAAAGTAGGAGGAGTGGCAAACACTGTTGCAGCAGCAAAGGTCATTCAAAATGATCTAGACAAGATTCAGAACTGGGCAGACACATGGCAAATGACATTTAATAGAGAAAAGTGTAAGGTACTGCACGCAGGAAATAAAAATGTACATTATAAATATCATATGGGAGATATTGAAATTGGAGAAGGAATCTATGAAAAAGACCTAGGAGTTTTTGTTGACTCAGAAATGTCTTCATCTAGGCAATGTGGGGAAGCTATAAAAAAGGCTAACAAGATACTCGGATACATTGTGAAAAGTGTTGAATTTAAATCAAGGGAAGTAATGTTAAAACTGTACAATGCATTTGTAAGACCTCATCTTGAATATTGTGTTCAGTTCTGGTCACCTCGCTATAAAAAAGATATTGCTGCTCTAGAAAGAGTGCAAAGAAGAGCGACCAGAATTATTCCGGGCTTAAAAGGCATGTCATATGCAGACAGGCTAAAAGAATTGAATCTGTTCAGTCTTGAACAAAGAAGACTACGTGGCGACCTAATTCAAGCATTCAAAATTCTAAAAGGTATTGACAGTGTCGACCCAAGGGACTTTTTCAGCCTGAAAAAAGAAACAAGGACCAGGGGTCACAAATGGAGTTTAGAAAAAGGGGCATTCAGAACAGAAAATAGGAGACACTTTTTTACACAGAGAATTGTGAGGGTCTGGAATCAACTCCCCAGTAATGTTGTTGAAGCTGACACCCTGGGATCCTTCAAGAAGCTGCTTGATGAGATTTTGGGATCAATAAGCTACTAACAACCAAACGAGCAAGATGGGCCGAATGGCCTCCTCTCGTTTGTAAACTTTCTTATGTTCTTATGTTCTTATGTTCTTATGTTCTTATGTTCTCTCATTCATGGTCAAATTGGACAACAGACTGTTTAATAGCTCATATCACCTTACAGCTTGCAGATACTCATATTTACTATTGAACTAATTTCCATGTGATGCACAAGTGTGTCCACATTTGTATAATAGCTAAAATCTCCTTAAATACTGCAGATAGACTCATATCTACTATTGAACAGAAACCAACTAAGAGCTTTCTAAAAATCTCTTGGACTTTGACCTTTCGTTACTGGTCAAACTGCATAATTAAATGCTATAATAGCTTAAATCGCCTTAAAAACTGCAGATACACTCATATTTACTATTGAACACGTATAGGGAACCAACTAAGAGCTTTCTTAAAATGTCTTTTACTTTTACCTCTAGTTCAAGGTCAGATGGACAATTGACTGTTATCTCAGCTTAGAATTCCTTTAAAATACTTCATTATGGCCTTTGAATTCACTTGTAATGTAACACACTTTTAAAGTGACCAGTTCAATAGGCAAACAGCGTCAATGTTCGCGTTTTACAACACAGACGAAGTTTCCCCATAAACTTCCATTCTAGTTATTATTAATAATAATAATAATAATAATAATAATAATATTATTATTATTATTTAAAGGAACCAAAGGAAATGCAAGGAATACAAGTGCAGATTTAAATTTTGCCGGTCCTAATAAAAAACGGCCCTATTAATGAACTTTTTTTAAACCATCAATTGTTATACCAACGATTTGAGGCATCGATGCTTTATCCTAGCCCTATTATTAAGATTTATTGTATTATTGTTGTGGCGCAGATGAAACCTGCCACTATTAAGTGCTATTGTTTTGTGTGTTTACTGAGTATTTAATTAGCTGACAGTAGCGCATCATTATTAAACTCGTGCAGACTCTGGCCGAGGGGTAATAAGATAATAACTAGCTAGTTAACCCCTTAGCCAGAATATGAAAGACCTGCAGATTGGCTGCACGGGGAAGACAGTGTTCAGGGAGTAACGAATGGGAGTTAAGGAGAGGAGAAATAAAAAGGTAAAAGAAAAACTAACACAATTGCTACTGTGCTGGAACAATCAAGATGTAACTAAGCCTGCTGAGAGTAGTAGGCCAAAACATGTTGCAGCTCAGATTTTGACTTCAGCAGTCCCTCTCCTTCCAACAACTCAATGTCCTTCATGCAATCCAGACCCCGATGTTGGGAAGCTGGTGAGCCTGCTGAGTCATGTGCATGAGAACAATGTACAGCACAATATATTTCTCAGTCTTTATTACAGAATTCATAATCTGCCCAGCGCCATGCATTACCTCTCAGGAGCTGCAAGGTTTGCAGTTTTGATGACCACTTTACTGCATTGCCGTCAGGTGGGTTTGTGTTTTTTGTGCTTTGAAGCAGGTCATCAGAGGCAGAATTGCCAGAAACTGAACAATCCCAGGCCTGAGAAAAAACAAGTTATACAGAACCAGCAGCAGTTAAACTAAAGCGCCTGTGCCCGGAGGTGCACAGATTCTTCACCCCACTGTAGAACCAGATCTGGAGAGCTTATATGAAGCTTTATGTGCAGGGAGGACTGACGAATGGGAAGTGGCCATAGTTGGAATCCAAAAGGTGAACGCATTTAGGGAGCTTTCTTACGCTGCTGTCTTAACCCAGGGACGAGTTACACTGGGAGGCATGCTTGACACTGGCTTCATGGCTTGCACCGTAAGTGAGTTTGCTGTACAGCAGTTAGTTGAAGTGGAAGTGCTCCCTAAATACTACCAGCCTCTAGATAATTTATTGTTAGTAGGGTGTGGTGGTAAAGACATGAGACCAGATTCTGTGTATGATCTGTGGCTACAGATGCATGGTATTGAGTTCACTGTGCCTACACTGGCAGTGCCTGGAGAGCAAGATGACTTGATTGGTGGCTCAAATGTGATCAAACATCTGTTGCACGAGCTGGGGGCGTCTGGCAATTGCTGGCAGATGTTCAAGACTTGGGCACCTGAATCCTCCTCAGCCGGTGGAAAGTTCCTGGAATTGATGTCCTGCTTAACCAGGTGGAATAAAGCAGAGCTGCCAGGCAAGATAGGGACTGTCAAGCTACTGCGGGCTGTCAATGACGGAACATCTTGTGTGGGGGAGACTGTCTCGCCACAACGTCCCATCATCCTGGTCGAACCAACTACATCTAAGTCGATGCCGCAACATATTCTTGTGGCCTGAGTGATAATGCTTATGTGGAGAGATGGATCGGTCCCTATGAAGGTCACCAACCTGTCTGATAGACAAATATCTTTGAAATGGAACTGTAAATTAGCAGATGCGTCTCCATGTCTTGCTGTTGAAGATGGAGGAGCAGGGCAACATCAAGAAGTCAGTGAGTGAGTATGCTTCCCCCCCTTGTGATGGTTTGGAAGAAGGATAGAGCCCTACGCACATACGCTGACTTTCGAAGGCTGAATGCGAGAACACTTAAAGAAACCCATCCCTTGCCGCATCAGTCTGACTGTCTGGCAGCCCTGAGAAGCAATGTATTTTTCAGCACGTTGGACTTGACATCGGGTTTTTACAATATATCTATCCATGAAGTTGACAAGAAGTTTACAGCCTTCACGACTCCATTGGGATTGCATGAATACAACCGGCTCCCCCAAAGCTTGTGTAACAGTCCTGCAGCTTTCATGAGGATGATGCTACATATTTTGGGAGGCCTCAATTTTTCAAACCTGCTTTGTTACTTGGATGACCTTTTAGTGTTTGCCCCTACTGCAGATAAAGCCCTCAGGCATCTTGAAGTAGCACTTAATCGTCTGAGACAGAACAATCTGAAACTTGGACCTACAAAGTGTCATCTGTTGCGAAGATAGGTGAAATTTCTTGGCCACATCATTAACCAGGATGGTGTTTCAGTAGACACGATGAAGGTGGAGGCCATAACTAATATGACGACCAAGGACCTCATGGAGGATGATGGCATCACACCATTGGTCCGGCGTGTGAAATCCTTTTTAGGTATGTTGTTCTACTATCAACACTTCATCCCAGACTCTTCAACCTTGGCCAAGCCGCTGTTTGGCTTGACCGCTGCACAGAAGAAGAGAGGCAGATACCCTAGACTCAAAGCAGCCAATGGAACTTTGCGCAAGCTCACACCACAAGATTGGACTGTTGAGTGTGTGGAGTCCTTTTGCAAACTTAGGGATGTTGTGTGGTGCTTGCTCACCCTGATTTCTCTTTTCCATTCATCCTGTCTATCGATGCTTCTTTGGATGGATTGGGAGAAGTGCTCTCCCAAATCCCTGAAAGTGGAAGCCAGGCCAGGTCGACTGCCTTTGCGAGCAAGTCTCTTAATGTGTTCAGGAGAACCACTATGCCGCAATGTGTCGGTATCGGAGACTCCACATCTGACTGCTTTGACTTTGGACTGTAGTGAGGTGAAAGCTGTTTGTGATGTTCATAGCAAATGGAAGCAAGCTGCCTTCACAAGAGGTGTGAGAGCTATTCAACATTTGCAAGACCTAGTGGCTCCAATACAAGACACTGTGCCGGCACTCTCACTTCAGGAGCTGGAGCAAAATCAGGTGGCAGATTTACATATATCCCAAGTCCTCTCCCTTGTTATCAGGAAAAGGAAACCAGTGAGGAGAGAAAGACAAGGCTTATCACCTGAAGTGGTCTCTATGTTTAAGCAGTGGGACTTGTAGTTAGGGATGACATTCTGTACACAGTCAGCAAAGATCAATTGCCGGAAACTGCCGGAATTGCCAGAATTGCCGGAAAAGCTTCCAGTTTGTGTTGCCTGAATCTCTAAGTTCCAGAGCTTTATCAGGTGTGCATGATCTTGCTGGTCACCAGGACAGGATAGGACGCTACACCTTGCTCGATAGCGCTTCTTTTGGACTAAGATGGAGAGGCATATTAGAGAGTATGTGTATTGTTGTGAAAGATGTGTGTTGACCAAGACAGCTGAACCAGCAGCACACGCTTCACTGGAAAGCAGTAAGATCTCTGCATCAATGGAGCTTGTTTGCATTGATTTTTGGTCTGCAGAAGACCGAAAGCAGAACTCTGTTGATGTTTTGGTGATCACAGACCATTACACAAAGTTGGAACACATCTTTCCATGTCTTAACTAGACAGTTATACAGGTCGCAGGGAATCTTTTGTGTTTATGGCTTTCCCTACCACATACACTCTGACCAAGGCACCAATTTTGAGATCGAGTTGATAGCTGAGTTGCCAAGTTCGACTGGTGGGCAAAGTCCAGAACTTCTGCTTACCATTTAATGGGCAATGGAGGCACGGAACGCTTTAACCGTACCCTTGGCAAAATGCTTCGGGTACTACTGCTCAATGCAATTGGCGTTTGCATACAACACCACCGTGGACAACGGGATAAGCACCATTTTTCCTTATGTTTGACAGGGTCCCTAGACTCCCGGTAGATGTGTTGTTCAAAAATGTACTGAGTGACCCAGCAGTAGTGGACTATAACAAATCTGTAAAAACTCTTGTTAGAGACCTGAAGGAGGCCATCACCATCGCTTAGAAGCACACCGATTGAGAGCAATTGAAATAGAAACAAGGGTACGACAGGAAATATAAGGGGGGAAGCCTTGCCGTCAGGGATCAGGTGTTACTAGCGAACAAGGGTGAAAGACAGACATAAGCTGGCTAACAGTTGGGCACCAGGAGTCTTCAGAGTTGTGAATAAACATCTGGAAACGCACACTTAGGGGAGTGTAGAGGCTGCGGATTAAACAAGCGCATGGGTGTTGGGCAATCCTCATGGAGGTGCTGTAAGTTTGGGTCTTCTGTACAAAGACATGGTCTCATTGGAATGCAGTGATGACTTCAGCCATGTTTCTGAGGTTCCCAGTTGCCAACTCGATAGGGTATCAGCCTCAGTTGAACGCACAATTCTTGACAATTGCCCCGATTCCGTTTCTGTAGGGTCTACTACATCAGATAGTACCAGGCATAAGTGACCGATCCGTTCTCTCAAAGGACACTGTGGTTAAGAAAAGGGCAGGCCATGTGGCAAGAAAGGTGAAAAGGTTAGTTCAAGAGATGACGCAGAAAAAAAGACATACTTCCCTTAGACCTTGCCCTGTACGAAGTTTCTTCAGTGTTTCGAGTCTGTTTGGTTGTTTTTTTTTGTTTTTTTTTCTCCCAACACACATTTCAATGTGTTACTGTTTATGATGTGTTAAGATGTTTTGTAAGTAATAGAATGTGATGCAGTAGTGGGTAATTGGACAGTGTGGTGTACAAGGCACCATGTTAGTATCTGGGCAGAGTTTAGGCCTGATCCACCTACTCTCACCTGATCTGCAAGATAAATAGCAGCAATGCCAATAGGAATTTTTTCCTTTTTGTCCTATGACATTCTATTGTGACATGTATCTGTGTTTATCTGCTGTTTTGCTGGATCAAGATGTTTGGTGTAATTCAGGAGGGGTGAATGTAACCGGTATATAGTGCACTAGTGCACTATTAATCCTACACCAAAGATCCTGATCCAGTGCCATGTTTTCACTGCAGCCACTATTGTTTAGAGCAGGGGTTCCTAAAGTGCGGCCCGTGAGGACGTCTGGTGTGGCCCCCCAAAGCGCACCGACCGTGGGTCAAACCACCCCCCTCAACACCCCCAGCACCCCCACACGGTATTGATAGCTGAGCTGCTAAGTTTGATGACTGACTCTGTGGCAAAGTCAACGAACAGGTTTGAAGACGAATGGTACCACCCGTTAATGGGCAATGGAGGCAAGGAACGCTTTAACCGTACCTTGGCAAAAGCTTCGGGTTACCGCTCAATGCCAAAGACCAGTGGCCGGCATCAGCTCCAATCATTGACATCTGCATACAACACCCGCAACCACATCGGGGTAGGTTTCCCAAAAGCGTCCCCCCCAAACACACCCCCCCCCCCCCCCCCCGGAGTTTGTGAAATGAAGTATTTTCACTATATTAATTTGTTTTAAAAATCTGGCAATTCCAAAATGTTACTGAAGTTTTTTTTTTTTTACCCCATAGGAGATGAATGGTTAACCGAGCCATCCTTTGCTTATTTTCTTTCATTTTCTGTTATACAGACAAGCAATGCACGTGCTCTTCTTAGCCTGGTCGTGTTAACTAGCATCTCATTTGCTGGTCCCATCCTACCAGCAAATTAGTTTTGAAAATTCTATGTAAGAACAACACTCTGTGTATTCACTGTGCAAAAAAAAAAAAAAAAAAAAACACAACAAAAAAAAACGCGCCACCTTGTATCCAGAGCAGGACAACAGGCTTGAATTTCTAGCAAACAGCCTTGAAATAAATTGTAACTTACTATATTTAATATTTTTTGTAAACTCTTGTCTAGTTTATATAGCTTACATTCCAAAGTACTGTAATCTGTTTGGAATAAATATTTTAATAACACTCTTGTAGTATGTTAAACTTGCTTTAGGCTTTTTTTTTTGTTTTGTTTTTTTTTCTGGAAGCTACCAAGGTGTAATTACCCCTCGCCATTCAACTGTTATGCACAAGCTTTTACTGAACTGTAATGCAGAGCTCGCAAAATTTTGGTAATGGTACTTGTCCATCGGGCAGTCCATTGTAGATATTTGGTTGTCCAAAAAAATGTAAAGTTGCCCATAATTGACCTATGGACTGTGATTTGTACAAAGTACACTGAACTCAATATAGGTACAGTATCTCAGGGTTCATACTTTTTCCAGATTTCCATTTGTTTTTCCCAGACTTGTATTTTAGTTTAGTTACGATTATACTGTAAATTTACAGTATAATCGTAAATCTCAAAACTACTCACTTCTAAATCTTTTGTAGTCATTTTTGTATTACTTTAGTATAAATACATGTTCATTTGGATTCATATGTTGTTTTTTTCTGACTTTATGTGAACGAAAAGACACACATTCACCCGTTTTCTCAATGGAAATAGTGATATTTTGAAATTTACCTGTCCTGGTCACAAAAGCAAAGTTTGTGGGGAATAATAGCCATTTTAACATAGTGTTATTAATAATAATATTAGTACTGTTTTACTCTTTGATTTTATTTGTTATTATTTGTCACTTCTAGCACTTATAATAGTAGATTGTGAATAAAAGTAGAATTACAACTAGTACAGTACCTATTTGTGGCATGCTGCATCCAGTATTCTGGCTATATCCTATTTGTTGAATACAGTATTATATTTATTGTATTTATTAGTGTTTTCTTAAGTTTACATATCATAGAAGTCAGGCTTATTGGTCTGTAGTTAACTGGTTTTGTTTTGTTTCCCTTTTTGTGGATCTGTATTACGTTTGCAATTCTCCAGTCTGGCGGTACAACCCCTGTGTCAAGAGACTGTTGCATGATCTTGGTTAGCAGTTTGTAAATAACTTCTTTCATTTCTTTGAGTACTATTGGGAGGATCTCATCTGGTCCAGGGGAAGTGCCTTTTTTCGCTGAATTTTTATTTTTTTTAAATTGATCTATTAAACCATTTTGGCAATTTTGTTTTACAGTTAGATTTGCCTACTTTTGGGATGTAATTGTTTTGCGCCTCTAGTACTACATTTTTAAAAAGCAGCAATCCTTTTTCTGTGGATGCTTTCTCTATTTTACTCCAATCTACTTTTGTTATACCTTCATAGCTTGCCTTTCTAAAATTGTATACCTTAGCTTTAGTCATTACTTTGTGGGCTTTAAAAATCACCTCAAATGAGACCATGTTGTGGTCTGAGTTTGCCAGTGGTTCTCTGACCTATTAGTTATTTTGTCTTCATTATATGAAAAGACTAAATCAAGGTATGCCACTCCTCTAGTTGGTGCCTTGACAAACTGCGTTAGGAAACAGTCATTTGTCATTTCCACCATTTCAATTTTGTCCGCCTCCCCACCAGGTTTTTCCATTTTATATAGTTGAAATCCCCCATTAGTATGGCTTCTCCTTTGCTAAACGCACTTCTAATGTCATTGTATAACAGGATTATTTTGCTTGGCGTCCGAATTTGGTGGAATATAGCATGCTCATATTAATATTTTTGAATTTTTGTCCATTATTCTGACCCATATTGATTCGGCGTTGCTTTCTTCATCCAGATTTAACACCTGGGCTTCAAGACTGATTATTATGTATAGCGCTACCCCTCCGCCTCTTCTGTCCTGCTTGTCTTTCCTATACAGTGTATACCCACAAATATTATATTTGTCTCCATCACTTTCGGACAACCAAGTTTCTGTAACACCTATCACATCATAGTTACTTGTTAGTGCAGTAGCTTCAAGTGCTAACATTTTGTTTCTGATACTTCTAACATTTAGATAAATACATTTAATAGCTGTCTTATCTGAGTTGTTGCCCTTGTTTTGATGTGGTATCGTGAAAAAGTGGGCTCACAACTACTCATATTGTGGAAATTTACTATCATTTCATCCCGAAGAACACTGTACTTATTCTCCCAATGAGAATAACCGAAGGGGTAAATACTGGAGATTGTTAACGTCTATCCTGATGAGTGAAATAACCACAGGACGCTATAAAGGATCATGGTGATCATTTATATAGCAAGAATAATTCTGGTAAAGAAAATAAGTTATTGTAACTGATTTCTAAGAATTACTTTCCTCAGATAAAGCTCCTCATCTGCTCAGCAATGCAGCGTAATTTGGAACGGTGTGATTTGCCTGGTCGCTCTGTTAATGTATTTGAATGAATGCAAGACAGGTTCCAGTTATGATCCAGTAAGAAAGATACTCAGGACCACTGGATATGAAAACGTTTTCAATGTTAGATATCTCAAACGCTTGTTACATAAAGCAGGCTATATTTAAAATACTGGGATGTCAGTATGATATGTCAATCACCACAGACTCAGTGACCAAGAGGGGGTTGTCACATCTTTTGAATATTTCCCTTTCTAGGTACTTAAAGAAAAGAAAAAATAGGTAAGAGGAGTGTGCAGTGTGCATGAGTCACACTGAAACAAAGAAGTGCAAGGAAATAAACAGAACACTGTGGTTCTCAAGGAGCAAGAGGGTAGAGAATAGCCCTCAATACAGCACAGGGACAGCAATTCCCTTGCTGTATTTAGATTGTAATCCTGTACACAGTGCATAGAATGCAGGTTACACATACAAAATGTAATCTTCAGGTGTGGCAGCTAAAGTTACGAACTATGGTTTACAATCATAGTAGCCATGATGATCCAGGAAGAATGCACAGTATAGGCATAGAAAAAGCAGAATAAAAACACACAGGTGAAGGAATTAGCTAAAGCATTTACCATCAACATGACCAGGGTCTCTGCACTGAGAAATCCCTGTAACTGTAAACCGTCAGTACAGACACACAGATAGCAGTGCACACTCTCAAAACTGACTCGCTCTCACACATACTCTCAGACAGCATAAGCACACTGAAGCTCAATATAACTGCATATGGTTACCTGGTAAATCCGTTCTGCATTAGTTCCCTTTGAAGTTTCTGGTCCTGCGCTGCGTACACCGACAGCTCTGACTCCAGTGCTGGTGGAAGGATGTTGGGTATAAAATTGGAAAACAAGGTCGGTGCTAGCTGTGCCCACTCTGTAAAATAAATAAATGGAACAGTTATAGCAAAGATATTTTACCGCAAAAGAAAAGCAGATATGTTTTATTTTATTTGTTATTTCTTAGAACTTGTTTGGTATTTGTGTCTTGGTTTATATTATACATCCTGCAAGAGAAATCAGCCAATCAGAGTTAAGGATTTAAAATACATCATATCCTGTGTACTGCTGTCTTCCCTGTCTGGCATAGTTCAAAAGTAAAAAAAAAAAAAAAAATTACTTTGTTTAATAGTAGTTTTTCCTTTTTTGTGATTCATAATAAGTTAATACATTCTGTGTAGGTGACTTATCATTACAAATTAGAACCGCTCAATTTCACCCAAACAGCACAAGATGACATCTTGTAAAACAATAGACACTCTACACAATGTATTAAGTTACAAAGGACCTTCCTGCAAGATCAACATGGGAAAAGGACTCTGTTTTTTGTGTTCATAAACTAGATCTCTTTAAATGAGACCCTAAACTCAATGTTGTAAAAAACAATCTGGTACTCTTGAGGCCTGTACGGAACTGCTGACTGCAGAGTTTTGTATTTAAGAAAGTGTGTTTTTTTTGTAATAAGAATGATTTGCTCCCCTGTCCTAGCTAGGACACGCTCTTTCCATTTTTTTATTTTTTTTTTTTTAAATATAGTATAATGTTATTTGTTAGATAAAATGTGTAAGTTATCAGGATTTGACAGTGCTGTTTCTGAATCAACACACCCAGTTCCTACAGATTTCTGATTTTCCACCAAAATTTTTGTTATTGATGCATTTTTTCATGTTAAAGGCACTCCTTTATATAGTGGAACAGGTTATAAGGCGGTACGTTCATGGCTTCCCATTTACCCCATAATGCTATTACATTAGCACCTTGTGGCAAAGTGGTTTGCAGTGTGGAGGTGTACATGTAGTGCAATGCTTAAACAGATGATAGACAACAAAGTTCATGGTCTAAACAATCCTTTATTTGTTTTTATAATCCAGGTCGTTTGGCGACCGTAAATAATAATCCCTGGCAATACACAGAAATGTGTACTGCACAGTGAAACCATAGGGTTCAGTCCTGAAATAATAAACACAGTATAAACACACACAAAACACAAACATGATCACAAACAAACAAGTCCAGAGTGAGTGCTAACATGCAAGTGGTGAAATACAATTTATCAGTGAACACAGTGCAGTGCTGGCCTTTAGCGACAGCTCCCGGCTAGCGTTAGCCATCTAACAATAACAAACTCAATTAGAATGACTAACAAACAAACACGAAACACTCATGATTACTCTCCTTCACCAGTTCTCTCGCAACCATAACAAAGGAACAGTTCACTTTACCACATCCCCTTTTGTACCTTCAGCCACGGTTACTAACCCCATTGGTTAGTAAGTGCAATCTCTGTTCCTCCAATCCACGATTGCCACAATGCCTCCCGTCCGAGATGATAACGTAGTGTACTGTGGCTCAGCCCCCTTTCTAGATGGCCAACTTCCACCTTTCCCTGGAATGAATTGCCAAACAATCCAGTCCAGGGTATACTGTTCCCTTTACACAGCGCCCTCACAGGTCGGGAGGAAGATTTATAACCAAGATCCATTCTTTCTGATACTTTAGTAACGTCCCTAAAATGAGTCTCAAATGACATATGAGGATCAAAGATGACCCCCAAACTCTTAATTTCTAGTTTAAGTTTTGATGAGACTGCAAGGGTCGAGCTTACGTAATCCCACATTTCCTTTTAGTTGGTGCTGTGATCCCACTAGCATAACCTCTGTTTTATCTGAATTTAACATCAGAAAATTGTAATATCCAATGATTGATGTCTGTAAGGCAAGTAGATAATACGAACATAAAAACATAAAGTTTACAAATGAGAGGAAGCCATTTTGCCTATCTTGCTCATTTGGTTGTTAGTAGCTTATTGATCCCAGAATCTCATCAAGCAGCTTCTTGAAGGATCCCAGGGTGTCAGCTTCAACAACATTAATGAGGAGTTGATTCCAGACCCTCACAATTCTCTGTGTAGAAAAAAGTGCCTCCTATTTTCTGTTCTGAATGCCCCTTTGTCTAATCTCCATTTGTGGCCCCTGGGCCTTATGTCTTTTTTCAGGTCAAAAAAGTCCCTTGAGTCGACACTGTCAATACCTTTTAGAATTTTGAATGCTTGAATTAGGTCGCCACATAGTCTTCTTTGTTCAAGACTGAACAGATTCAGTTCTTTTAGCCTGTCTGCATATGACACGCCTTTTAAGCCCGGAATAATTCTGGTCGCTCTTCTTTGCACTCTTTCTAGAGCAGCAATATCTTTTTATAGCAAGGTGACCAGAACTGAACAACATATTCAAGATGAGGTCTTACTAGTGCATTGTGCAGCATGAAAACCAGACTGAAACTTCTCGAATATACTATTAAGGAGTTGCACGTTTTTAGGCTTCCAAGTCGAAGTCTGGGGAAGCCTATTTTTGTTAGGATTATTAGGCTTCAAAGCCAAAGGCTGGGAAGCCTATTTTTAAAGTTTTTTTTTTTTTTTTTTTTTCTTCCCAAAACTTTAAACTGCTGCTGCTTTGAAGCCATGTGACTGATCAGGTTCTGACTTGGCAGGTAACAAGCTGGATACATTGGCCGTCAGATGCTGAAAAAAGTTTGCTGCTGCATCCTTGCAATTGGCGCAGTGACGCATTTTTAGATAAAACCTTTCGAAATCTTCTTCTTGGGAACCTGTGAAGCGATTGATCTGAAACTTAGCATATATCATCAGCATCCAAACCCACATCAAGTTTGCGAAGCAGAAGTTGCTGTGATAAATTTGTGTGTCAAAATGGCTGCCACAAATCTTATCGAAATGTGCCCCTAACAACAAACTGCTGCTGTTTGAAAATCATTTGTCCAACAAATTCCAAACTTGGTATATCGTCCCAATAACAATGTGATACAAATATGTGCAAATGGTGATGTTTTATAAAACAAGATGGCTGCCAGTTACATGTTTACATTTGAAATTTAAACCTGCGTCAGTTGACAAACGATTTACTTGACTAACTCCAAACTTCACAAACACCTTCCCTGATACTGTATCAATACAACTGACTTTTAAAAAACAGTGTTGACATGAAATGAAAATGGCCGTTTGACGCATTTTGTTAGAAACCTTTCGAAATCATTTTCTTGGGAACCGGTGAAGTGATTGATCTGACACTTGACATATATCATCTGCATCCAAACCTGCATCAAGTTTGCGAAGCAGAAGTTTCTGCGATAAATTTTAATGTCAAAATGGCTGCCACAAATCTTATTGAAACAAGCCCTTAACAGCAAACTGCTGCTATTTTAACACTGTTTGACCAACAAACTCCAAACATGGTAGTTATTGTCCCAGTAACAATGGAATACAAATATGTCAAAATGGTTGTTTTATAAAACAAGATGGTCACCAGGTGTACATTTACATCTGAAATTTAAAACTGCCTCAGTTGACAAACGATTTACTTGACTAACTCGAAACTTCAGCATCATCACTGACACTGTAGCAATACAACTGATGCATTTTTGAAAAGAAAAAACAACCTTCAAAATCTTCTTCTGTGGAACAGTTGAAGTTGCTGATTTTAAACTTGGCACATTGAGAAATAAACACGCTTAGACGGGTACTGATACTGGGGCTTGGGAGCCATAAAACTGCCTGTCAGTTCTAGTTATTTTTATTTTTTTTTTTCTGCCAAAAGTTTGTCACAGGGTGATGAAAACGCATACGTAAGTAGATGCCTATGTGTGGACAACTAGTCTGGGGTCACAGAGTGGAAAAAGTTCACAGTTTGGCCACTAGGCTAGATCTCATGAAAATATTGGACAATTTTCAAAACTCTTGTTGACAAAAACGACTTAAGATGGAGATCTGACAATGTCAGCAGAATGGCCTATAAAAAATTTTAAAAAGTTGAAACAAATCAATTGAATGGTTGGTTTGCCCGCTGTGTTGGATTTCTGAAAAATATTCAAAGATCTTCTTGTCTGAAACCGCAATGTTGATTCGGCACCAAAACTGTCACGTTTGCTCATTACAAGGTCCTTTCTAAGTTTTGTAAAATCCCAGCTTTTTCATTAAAAAACATGGACGCCGCGAGCGAAACAATTTCATGAGTGCAGTTTGGAATGGCGCAAAATATTCAAAGATCATCTTGTCTGAAACCGCAATGTTGATCAGCACCCAAATTGTCATGTTTGCTCAGGATAAGGTCCTTTCTAAGTTTTGTAAAATCCCTGCTTTTTCGTTAAAAAACATGGATACAGCAAGCAAAATAACAATTTCATGAGTGCTATATTTACATACATTAAAGTATAAATTCATACTACAATACACTAGAGACATGAAACTGAGTAAGATGGTAGAGGATAATGTACTGTCAAGTTCAAAATGGTGTGTTTTGGTCACGGTTTGGCGGCCATATTGATAACTGAAAAATGACCTTTATGATGCATAACAAGAACAGTGTTGCACGTATGCTCTTCAATGTTGGTACAGTTGTGTGGCTCATAATAACGTAATAACTGCTTTCGATTTTAGCGGATTGGTTACGTAGTTTGGTGGCCATATTGGAATTTACGTTTACATTTTATCTCCTAGGGCGTGCCGACATGGTCAAAGTTATAATGGAACACGTATAGGAAAACATATGTGCTCTGTGAAAAATGTCAACCTCTCCAAAAGGTCAAACTAAAAACTGGCTCCTTGCGCCTCAGGGGTCACAGATAGATTCATGGTTCATATGGAACACATATAGGAAGTCATACATGCTCTATAAAAAAAAAAAAATGTCATTACCCATGACCTCTGACCTCTGCTAAGGTTCAAAACCCACAAATTGGCCTATAGCTCCTCAGATGTATCTAACACAGATTACTGCAATTAAACTTCAAAGTAAGGTTATGCTCTGTACACAATACAACTTAAGTAGCCCTGTGGCAGAGCAAAGCTCTCCCCTTTAGAAACTGGCAGGGATGGGGTTAAATTCCCCTACCTGCCTGGGTTTATTATGTTCAGGTGGCTGGGGTTGATTAGTTGATTAGGTTAATTAACGATCAATCAGCGCCCAGCCACCTGACATAAAAGGAGGCCTCTGCTTCTCATTTAGGAGGAGGGAGCTGAGGAAGCAGGTTGGTGGTTGTGTGATTTTTTGAATTTTGCTAAAACCAGTGAAGGCATTGCCCAGCCTGGAAACCTTTATTTTTGTGAGTTTTGTTTTTGCTTTATTTGTGTTTGAGTATCTGTTACTTTGCCCTTGTGCACGTTTATTTTTGTTTATTTATAATAAAATTAGTATTTTTTTGAAACTGCAGACTGTCTCTGGGCCTCTATTCACTCACCAGCCTGCCACATGCATTAAATAAATATTGGAAATATAGTGAGCTGTATTAGCGATTATTTGTGATGATTAAACAATGTTTTCTTGGAAGCCTTTATAGTTGCTAGCAACTTTAGTTATCTTTTTTCTCCCAAAAGTTGTTCAAAAACTCAAATTCGGTACGCTGGTAGATGCCTAAGGGCAATAGTCAGTGATATTTGGCAAATTTTAGTAAGTCACGTAGTTCAGCAGCCATATTGGATTTTGTAGAATTTGTTAAAACGCCTATGTATTGAAAATTACTTACTGCTGAGTTTTGAAAATTGCTATACATGTTGAGGGATAGGCAATGATTAACTGTTGTTAATATGAAGCCGATTGGTACTGTGGTTTGGCAACCCTGTTGATTAACGTCAGAAAATTACCATAAAAATATAAAATCATCTTCAAACATCTTCTCTGAAACCACTTATCCGATTGAAACAAAAATTGGAATAAAACATCTCAGTATGGGCATCTGTTACGCTTGTGCAAGGGAAGTTGCTACTGTGAAAATCATGGTGGTCACGCTGGATGACATCATCTGCATATGCAATTGACTATAAAACTGCCTATAACTTAAACGGCTGCACCAAACCTCACAAAATTTGGCATGAATGTAGCGGACTATGGGGTGTTGTGCCATGGTCAATATGACGGCCTTTGATCACATGGTGTGGCATCCATTTTGGATTTGCTGAAAATTTTGGACAATATTCAAAAGTTGTCTTCTCATGAATGGTAATTAGTACAGCTGTGAAACTTGTTGTACATAGTGCGCTCATGTCCACGATTGATCCATTTTTCCTTAAGTAGAATCAGTCGCATGGTGTGACAGTCATGTTGTATTTTGCGTAAAACTCTTAAACAACAACATCTCATGAACCCTTTGGATGATTGCTGTGAACCTTGGGTATGCGTTACCTTTGCAGTGTCCTCTAAAAAATGTATTCAGGAAAATTTCCTACATGAACAAACATGGCCGTCACAAACCAATCAATATGGGTGACATGCCAGTTTTGCCCATTTTTCACCCTGAAATGACACATTCCTACCTCTGGGGCGCTGCTACCATGGAAAACAGCAGTCTAGAAAAAATATTTCTTAACTCATGTAACTTAAAACACAGTAATTACACTGGAAAGACTGATATTATTTTACACATACACACAGTACAGTATACAAAGACACATACTATAAACTAACAAAATATTTTTTGAAGCCCTGTTGCAGCTGTACAGCATCCACACAAAGAAAAAAAAAACTAAACCGTGCTTTTTAAACCAGAAGACAATTGAAACAGTAACACCCCAGCTAACACACAACATTGTCACAATGTTGCAGTAAGGTTGTGGGATGGATTGGGCTAATGCAACGTTGTGACAACATTAGAGATGTACTTGGTCCAAAATAAATGTCGTGGCAACCTTGTTAAAACATCATTATCAACTAATACCCAATGTTGTGGGAAGGTTGTGGTTTGGTTGTGAAAACGTTAGAGATGTTATTGGTTTAAATAAATGTTGTGGCAATAGCTATTCTATTACATTTATTTATGTTTTCAGTTATATAATTATTGTAGTATTCAAGCCTAGCTCTTATTCTTGAAAAATAGAGCATTCGTTTGGTTTACTGGCTTGATTCTAATTGGTCCTAAAGTGTTCCATTGCACGTGCCTTGAGGAGCATCAACTGAGGACGCTTGCGTACCTGTCAGAGTGCTTAGTAGTGTGAAGGAGAATAAGAGAGAGCAGAGAGATCATTTATAAATTGCTGTATTTGTATAGCTATATTTGTATAGTTTATTTCTTAATATATATTTAAATTACATATACATTGTTATGTTTGTGTGTGTGTATACGTATGTGTGTGTGTATATATATATGTATTATTTTTGTTTGTTACATTATATATATATGAGTAAGTTCTCTTTCAATTCGAAAGCCATCAACTAATAGGTATCGCCGTCAGGCGATAGGATTATGCTGAGCTTAATATAAAAGCTGCTTTAGGGTGCTGAATGACTATGCAGAGCGTAGGAAGCCCAGCCTCTTTTGCTTTCAGCTGCGGATCGGGATTGAGCGTAAACTATTTGTTGTTCTACAACACTCTGGTTATTCAAAAATACCCTCCATTGCCTTAATTGTGCACGAGAAGCTGGCGGCTGCCCCTTCCCCGGGTTCATCTCACTGAAAACCTAGTTACGTTTGCTGAGCGCGGGCCGCAATTCACTGGGCTCGGTTTAATTTTGCGCCCGCCTTTAGCTCTCAGATTCGGCGTGCCGACTGGCACTGCCCCTTAAGCACTCAGCTAAGTTGCTTATTTGAGCGTTCTCGTTCTTTTCAGCTTGCTGACTCTGATTCTGTCTTGCTTACTATTTATTACTTAGAGATCTTATTGTTATTACGTGTGTATTTTATTACTTGTACTAACATTTGCTTTTCTTTCTTTTAGAGAAAAACATGAGGTGTATGTGTTGGCCCTGGGCCAGACGGAACACTACAGGCGATCTTTTTAGATCATAGCCTGCTAGACTCTCAGCAGCGGTCTTTATTAGACCATAGCCTGCTCCAGACACTAGCTGAACACAAAGTTTTTTTCTCTGTGTGTTGGCTTAAATCTCCAGATCTCAATTTTAATCAGGTTTTCTGAGGGATTATTCCCCAAGTATGTCTCACCACACCCTAGCAGCGACATGCACACCCGTGCACACCCATGCCCCGTGCACACAAGTGCATTCCTGTACACAGTGTACGCCCGTGCACTCCCATGCCCTGTGACCTGTGTGCACATCCGTGCCCATGCACCCCATGCACATAAGACACATCCGTGCCGTACACACCTGTACATATAAGGCACATCCGTGCCTTGCACACCTGTGCTCCACACACATCCATGCCCATGCACCCCCATGCCCGTGCACTTCTGTGCACTTCCGTGCCCGTACACACCCGTGTCGGTACATCAATCCATGCACCTGTGGCCTGTGCGCCCACTCATCGGTGCACATCTGTTCTGTGCCCGTGCACTTATTGTGCACATACCCGCTTCAGTGCACATTTGTACCCACCGTGCAACCCGGACAAGTGCTGTGCGCTATGCCAGGTTTCCATGAATGTAGCTCTTGTAGCCGAAAAATGTCCCCAGAAATGAATTCTATTTCATGCCTGGGTCCAGAAAATGTTGCTTTGGCTCTGTCCAACACAGCATTCTGTGCTATCTACGAGAAGTTCCAGACGCGGGTCCCAAAGGCTAGAGCCAACAGGGCAGTGGGGCTGGGATCTCCTTCTAGCAGGGGATCTCATTCTCAGTCTGTTCCCCCTTCAGGTGGTACAGCATCATCTCCTGCCCACCTGCAGTTATCCAGGTCACCCTCATTGTCTCTCGGGCGACGCTCTCGCTCACCTACCAGGAGCGTGGGGCAGCTTCGGCTCTCCCCTCCTAAGAAGCATTCACCTCCCGCGCAGAAACGTACACACCCCAGGTCCCTTAGGGACAAACAGCCTAGCAGGATCTCAGCCCTCACGGACCAACTTGGTTGTTTTATGGAGGTGGTGATGGGACAACAGTCACTCATGATGAGTATGTTGTCAGCCTCTGGCACCACGGCTGCCCATTCTGACTGTTGAGCCTGAGCTTGAGCCCGAGGCCATCTCAGACTATGAAGAGGACATCCTCTCTCTGCAGGCGTCTGGTGACGACGAGCTTGTGCAGGAGGGACCGTCTTGCAACTCGACGAGCTGCAACAGGAACCGGAGGTATCACCAGGGCCAGCGTTTGAGGCTTTGGTTGAGAGAGAGGCTCAATGTCTACGGGTGGAATGGCCCAGAGACAAGGAGCCCAGAGACGGGCAAAGGACCGGCCAAGGACCTACAATGTCCTAACAGACAGTGTCGGACAACAGAGACGCACCTCAAGAAGGTGTACGCCGCTTGCTCCCAAACTGCTCAGCTTTCCAATGTGTTGAGCATGCTCTCTGTCTCTCAGGCTATCCTTATTAAGGAGCTCCCTGGTATGGTCACAGCAGCTCACATACAAGAGCTGAACCAGGTCTCTGAGGCAGTCACCAGACTGGCCCAACTCATGACCAGAGCAGAGGGCCGTTTCTTTTCTTGCCTTCAACCCCTGTCTCCCAGTTAGTATACTGGCAAACCAGCACCAATGACAGTTGGGTGTACAAGATTATGCGGGCTGGTTACAGCCTTCAGTTCCAGTTAAACCCCCCCCCCCCCCCCCCTTTTCGGGAGGTGATAGTAACTGCAGTGAAGGACCATGCGGCTCTCAACACAGAAATCCTGGCACTTCTCTTGAAGCGTGCCTTTCGCGAAGTAGATTCCCCCTCTTGCAGGGAGGGGTTCTATTCAAAGTACTTCCTAGTGCCCACGAAGGACGGCGGGTTCCGCCCTATCTTGGATCTGAGACTTCTGAACAAACACCTTCGGGTGTTATGTTTCAAGATGCTCATGCACCGCCATGTCGTCCAGGCCATTCGGCCGGGCGATTGGTTTACCACTGTGGACCTGAAGGATGCGTACTTTCACATACCCATCAGGCCCGGGCACTGGAAATACCTTCGCTTCGCGTTTCAGGCCAGATTCTCAAGTACTGCGTACTCCTCTTCGGCCTGTCCCTTGCTCCTTGCACCTTTTCCAAGTGCATGGACACCATTCTGGCCCCCCTGCGGGTTCAGGGCGTTCGGCTGATGAATTATCTAGACAACTGGCTCGTCTGCACTCAATCACAGGAGCAAGCCCTGGCACATACGGCGTTGGTCACAGACCACTTCCAGCGGCTCGGTCTCAGGATGAACCTGCAAAAGTGCCGCTTCACGCCAAGCCAGCAACCAGATTTTCTGGGCCTCCACTTGGACTCGGTGACTATGAAGGCCACATTAACAACTCAGAGAATTACCGCAATACAGTCTTGCCTCTCCCTTTTCAGGTTGACAGAGACAGTAAGCATGGTGCTGTGTCAGCGCATGCTGGGGTTGATGGCTGCTGCCTCGCAGGCCCTTCCTCTGGGCCTTCTCCACTAAAGGCCTTTCTAGGCCTAGTTCAACTTGTTTGTGCTTCACCCGTAATGAGACAGACATCGCAGACTGGTGATATCCCAGTCCTGCTGGAGAACCCTGAGCTGGTGGAGGATCCCCTACAACCTTCGTCAGGGGACAACCATGAGTCCCATCTTCTGGAGGGAAGTAATCATCACAGATTCCTCCAAACATGTCTGGGGCGCAGTCTGGAACAGTGTGGGGACTCGGGGTGTGGACGGGGCCTTGGGCCTCAGCTCGCATCAATGCCCTGGAACTCGGGGTAGTAGATCTCATCCTACATCACTTTCTTCCAGTGGTCCAGAATAAACACGCCAGGACGGCCTGAGATCTCAGAGTCTTTACCGCATGGCAGTTCGGCTGTTACTGTGGTCGCAGCCCCGGCTAGCTTCTCTTCGAGCAGTCTACTTACCAGGCCGACTCAACCACGCCGCAGATCTCCTCTCCAGGGCAATTGAAGGCGCATTCTACCAGGGGTATGGCGACATCCTGGGCCCTCTTTTGAGGTGTCCCAGTGTCTGAAATATGTGCTGCGGCTAGCTGAGCTACACCACACATGTTCATGAGGTTCTACAGACTGAATGTGCTGGATTCCTCTGCTCCACTTTTTGGAGCTTCAGTCTTGAATTCTATTACACCAGTGGAAGAGAACACTTAGTGTTAGTCTGGATTAGACTGCTGTACTCTTTGAGTATGCTCTCCAGCGTTACTCATGTTGTAAGAGTATCCTGTTACGATATTGTACTATTAGACCCTCTGTTCATAGAAATGTTAGTACATATGTCTTTCACACCACACGGTGAGGCGCTGTTCCGTGTATATTTTTTACATGTAGACAGAGCCTGTCCTACTGCCGCATGGTCTCTCTCGTGACTGCTTTGGTACAAAGTACCCATTAGTTGATGGCTATTTTCGAATTGAAGGAAAACGTAAGGTTGCGGATGTAACCCCGGTTCTCTGAAAGAGAAAATAGCCATCAAGCAGCGAGGTCGCTTCAGTAGCCCTTGCGACCTGAAGCAAAAGAGGCTGGGCTTCCTAAGCTATGCACACGAGGGGCGGGTCGCTGACGTCAGAGCTACGGAGGCCTAAAGGCAGCTTTTATATTACGCTCAGCATAATCCTATCACCTGACGGCAATACCCATTAGTTAATGGCTATTATTTTCTCTTTCAGAGAACCGGGGTTGCATCCGCAACCTTTCGTTAGCTGTGTGTGTGAGAAACAGAACTCTGACTCATAGCTGAAGGAGATCATCAAGATCCTGAGGTAAGTTTATTTTTATTTTTTTATGATTAATGTATTGTTATCCATAAATGTTATTAAATAAAGCAATTTGTAATGGTTAAATAATTTTGAGGTATTAACAAATGGGGTTTTATCGTCCCAAATTTAAAGACTTTCAATTTGGTCTCATGAAAGGGGACAAACATTTAATTAAGGTTCACAATTACCGTATATGAATTTCTAATATAGCTAAAAGCAAATAAATACGCGTTTCGACTGTCATTCGTCATTAGCTACGAATGTACAGTAGCAATGGCACCTAGCTATAGCTGTACTGAATGTCAGTGTGACTACGTTAGTTAAATTAAGTTATTTGTATTATCATTTAATTTACTGTTGTAATATAATCTTTTGTTTTGTAATAATGTTTAAGTCCTCAACATACTGACTTAATTTAGCTATCGGTGTGTGATAAGGATTTAGCTAATGAGATATTAAAACAGTTTTTTACTTAACTTTTTGCTATCTTTCTTAAGAGGAATTAGGGTCCTAAAACACGAATGAGGTATTACGTATAAACGACATATTGTTATTATTTTGAATACTGAATCGTGTCTGGGGAATACAAGAAAAAAAGTCTGTTGGCTGTTACTTCAGAAACTTTGGAAGTAGCTAAAGTTAAACTACTCGTGTGCCTGCCTACCAACGTCACTGCTGCTAGGGGAGGTTACAGATATCCATGTAGAAATTATTTCACTGTAGTCAATCAAATGTTTCAAAGACGTGATTATGCACACAAAATACAAGTGGACGGACAAGAAAACGGGATTGGTTATTTTCTTTGACGTCACTGTCACACCCCCATTGGGGCGAGAGTACGACAAGCAGTAAAAAAGCTATTATGGTTGTCTTCAAGATGGCTGTCCTTCCTCCCTGTATTTCTTTAGTCCAGAATGAATTGTTGTGTATTTAATCTTGATCAAATTAGGTTACCATGTTGTTTCAAGTTTAAAAGTAATACATTTCCTTTCCATTTAAATTAGCTAGTGAGTTCTTATTTTACTATTGTTGATATAGCTTTCGAGTTTTTAATTATTTCCAAGTAAACGCTTTATATTTAGAAATAGTGTACGTGTGTTTCTATGTAGTTGTGTATATAATAATAATTTCCCAGGTTTTGTAATGGTTTTATTTAATCTAATCACATCAGTTAGAGGTACTGTATTGTTATCATATATCTACGCCTACTCCCTAATGCTAAACGAGGCCAGAGTAAATATTCCAACCTCATGGTTACAAATAGGACTCTCAGTGTTCTTTTTTTTGGTAGTTTTTAAGTATTAAAGCGTAACTTACAGTTCGTTGAAAGCGGCCGTTTTAAAGAAAGAAAAAAAACCCTCCAAATTAGCGACTGTACATTAATTCATATTGTGTATTTGACAATACTTCTCTGGCAAACAAGTATTTTGAAAAACGATAACCATGAACATATCACAGAACAACCACATTTTACATGAAATAGGATGTTTTGTCATTCTTTTTCTTATACGTTCTTTTGTTCTCAAGCAATAATAAAAAACACAATAAATCAACTGAACACAAAAAAGATATACCTCTAGTTACAGAATTCTTTGTGTGCAATTTCATACACAATGACTCCTGATAATAAATGGTCTCCAAATACCTTATTCTTCAAGTATTTTTAACTTATTGAACATAATACAAACATATAATCAAATAAGCTTGTAAAGTATAAAATATCAGGAAACTCACATGACATATCATATATGCAAAATGTTTGTACAGGCCTTGAAGACAGTCACAGACTCTATGAAAGCATCAATCTGATTAGTCTGTTTTGCTTTGTCCTACTGTTTGGATTTGTTCTCATGGTCCTTCTTGGGGCGGGGGGACAGTGGTTTACCATCAGAGAGGGAGGGGGAAGCCTTTGTATTGTTAATTGATGTGTAAATATGTTTATGGCTAATGCATTTCATTACCTTATTGTAAGCATTGTAATTTATGAAGTTATGCATTTAGGTAATAATTAATCAGTCTTTTCAATTGTTTATGTTGTATGTTTTGCCTGCAGAGTCTGGACCATCTGCATCATTTGCCAGGGAATTCTCCAAATCTACAAACGACATGCATGAAGGTAAATTTGATTTTATATAATTGTTTACTTTTGGTAGTGCATAGGTGCAAAAATTAATTTAATAAGAGTTTATATGCAGTACTTTTTTTTTTTAACTACCAGCTTTAAACTATGTAATTTAATGTACCGTACTTATGGAACTTATGGGAATCCTGAAAATAATTTCTCGCAGATTACAAAAGGACTGTCCTCCTGAAACGGGAAACAATTATTGAAAATCAAAAGAACAAACACTGCTCTTGAAGAAGTTGCTGAAAAGGAAAATAACAGTGGAGAACAGAGAGGATGCGCTTCTCAACTCAGCAACAACAGTTGAAAAATTCCTCATAACTGAAGAATACCTAAAAAAAATGAAGAACATCAGAAGCAGATGGTAATTTAACTGCATTTAACTTGAATCTATACACATAACCCATCAGCCAACCATTGCTGTTTTCATGAATATTTATTATTATTATGAACTTAAAATAACTTGAATTGCCTTTAAATCATTTCAACTGAGCAAACATTTACCTACTATTTATCAGTTAATCGAATTGGTAGCAATTTAAATCTAGTAGTAATCAGTACGTTTATCTATATTTTCCAGTTCTGCCATCTAAGTGCTTTGGGAGGCCACCACTTGGGGGAAACTGTGAGGACAGCAATGAAGATATTGGCAACAAATGTAGTCTGGGCCCAATTTAGCCTTAAAGACAAAAAGGGCAGGAAACCTTTTCAGGAGATGACCATCTGTCATGTTTTACAAAGTGAGTTAACTCTACGACATGATATCTGTTTGGGGAAAGGGGGTTTAGCTACTGCGGGGGGTTTGGGGGGAGGCCCGAATTCTTAAGGGGGGTTAGAAATTTGTAAAACATTTTTTTTTTTTTTTACCCTCCAATTTTATTAATACTGCTTAAACCTTTTTTTTTTTTTTTTAATTTAGTTATCTTTATTTACAATGATTAAAAATACTTGAACACTATTTTTAGACCATAATTATGGTTATTTTATTTACACTTACATCAATAACACAAAATAAATAAATAAATAAATAAAACTTACATTAATGTTGCCTTTTAAGTGCTAGATATTCTATCTAGATCTATCTATCGATCTATATATATATATATATATATATATATATATATATATAGCAGTTGTGGCCAACCCTGGTCCTGGAGAGCCTCAGGGTGTCCTAGTCTTTGTGTTACCCAAGCCTTTTAACAAGCTTATTGACTTGATAACTGGGCTTAATTGGTCAGGGTTGGCCACCTCTGGTATAGAGCATGAAAATATGTAATTCAGCTTGAAATAATGGCTTGTATCTCATCTTATTTAGGGGCAATCATGAAAACCCAATCAGGAATTAAACTTCAAGAGGTGGAAGAATGTATTTCGGAGACCCTTAAACACGCACCTGGGAAGTGCAAGAGAAAGGTAAACCTTTATGTGAGCACTCATCTTTAAACAAGCCATATTATTAAAATTGTAAATGAAAATAACCATGCTAACAATATTACGTTAACTGAAAGACCACTAATATTTTCTTTAAAGTTGTACATACTTCTAAAACCTTACCTGACAAAATTGAAAAAGTACACATTACATGTATGACTGCCAAGTTACTGTATTGTTCAGAATTCGGCAATTGAATGGGGACTCACTTCAGTTATTTGTGTTGAATTGTGTACTCAGGGCAGATCTGCCCAGTGTTGCCGACTCCAAAAAGCAGCCAGTCAAACCGCAAAAAGTTGCTAGATGTCGCCGATTAGACATTCTAAAGTCATCAAAAATCTTTCTAAAAAATATTATTTTTTCATATGTCTGACATCATTTTTCAAAGCGATAACCAGATTACAACCTTCAGACATTAATAAGAACATAAGAACATAAGAAAGTTTACAAACGAGAGGAGGCCATTCGGCCCATCTTGCTCGTTTGGTTGTTAGTAGCTTATTGATCCCAAAATCTCATCAAGCAGCTTCTTGAAGGATCCCAGGGTGTCAGCTTCAACAACATTACTGGGAAGTTGATTCCAGACCCTGGGAGGAGAATGCAGGAAAAAACAACTTTGCGGACAGTTCAGCTTTACAATAACTGCAAAAGGCCTTGGTTGAGTTGCCTTCAATGGGTTTTATCCAGCCTTTAAATTGCAAGGTTTTGCAAACGTTTTAGAACTGTACGTTAATACCAGCTAAACACTTTATTTCAGATACCTGAAAAGCCACAGCAGCTAACCGCAAGAGGAAGAGCGCGCAACGCACATTTCTAAATGTCACTAAACTTCACTCGCAGAATTCTGCAGATTACAACAGCCTAGTGCCACGCTGCAAAGTTGAGGCTGTTAACAAATAGAATGACGCCGAGATAAAAAAAAAAAAAGATAAAACGTTACCTTCATGAATGTATTTATGGTGTTGTTGTTATGTTTATTATGTTTGTTTTAAAATAATATATTATGTTTACATGTATGTTGTTATTATAATTATTATTTATTATTAATTTTCTTAGCAGACCTTACCCTGGGCAGTTTAGTTTCTGTGTTCAGGTTATATTAGTTAATGTGTTAGACTAATATAACCTGAACCTAGGGTTGCCACCTGGCCCCATAATTCCAGAACACTGTGAGACAGAACAGGATATTGAAGTTGCCTTTAAACTGAAGGAAATCAACATGTGAATTGCACCCTAAACCTTTGCTAAATTAATTCTGGTGATTAGTTATCTTGAGGCAGCATGACAATACAATACTAGCTTTTAACAAATGAAAAAAATAAATAAGTAAATCATCAATATTTATTTTATTAGTAGTTTAAAATATATATATATATATAATATATATATATATATATATATATATATATATATATATATATATATATATATATATATATATATATATAAAGTTTCTTTATAGTTTCTAATATTATATCACCTTCTCCCACTGAAATCACTAATACTGAGCAGATGTTTACTATTCTGACACCAGACAGCCTGAACACTGGATCAGTGTTGCTATTTAATTGGGAGAGTCAATGTAAATTATGGCTATATGTTACTAATTAATAGGATATAAATAGCACCTTTTAAATATTGAGAACTGAAATATCATTTTGCACAAAATAAAAATAAATATATTGAACAAACCTGCACACATGTTTATTTAAGATTTTTTTATTATTATTTTGTAAGATTTGTATTATCACAATGATTCGGATAATTAAGAAGCAGTATAAATTAAGCAAGTGCTAGTGCTCAATTCACGTATTTATTGCTTTCAGTTTAAGGGCAAATTAAAAACCATGTCCCGTCCCAACGTGTTCCGGAATTATGGGGCCAGGTGGCAACGCTACCTGAACCACTACAAGCCATTATCTTCCTTGCGGCTACCCGCTCCTATTTACTTGTTGCGGTGAACATTAACATGTGACGATCCCTTGAATGCCTACCTTGTTACTGTTCACCGCACGTCACAGTGCTTACGTATGCAAGTTATTTTCTCCTGGTGTATAATCAATATTAAATAGGTTTGTTAAAAAGTAAACGCTGTTTGTCTTACTTTGAAAACATTATTGTTTTAACTAAAATGTATGTATTGTATAGTCTGTTATTTCTAAAGGCATTTCGACATGCTTCCTCATCACAGAAGCCATACATAATTATAGTGATGGTATATTGATGGTTGTATGCATAATGCAAAACAATATGTATCTTTTTAAAGTTGTATAAATAGATTTGAGAATATCAATTAAGTTAGAATACAACGTTGCTGCAACGTAGCTGAGAACTTCATTTTTACGCTGCCACAAAGTCATAAAACTACGTGGTCACAATGTCTCCACAACTTAAAACTACGTTGCCACAACGTTGTCATGTTGTAATTTTTACGTTGTGGCAAAGTTGCATTACACCGTTGTAGAAACGAATCTGGGAACTTCATTTTTACGTTGTGACACACTGCAGTACAACGTTGCAGCAACGAAACCCACAACGTTGTGGCAACTTAATATTGTCAGCTGGGACGTATAATACATGAGCTTTACAAGTCACACCAGAGCAGGTTGTTTAAAAATCGTACTAAAAACGTTTAGAAAAAAATACTGTTATCTCGGGTTGTACAGGAATGTACTGTAAAGTGAGATTTTGTATGTGTGAAACGCTATAGTTAGCTGAACCGAAGCCAGTCGGAAACAAATGCAGCATTTAAACCAGAACACAATCACAATACAATGTATAATACATTAGATGCACAAGTCACATGAATACAGTTTGTTTAAATATCAGAATAAAAAAAAAATGACTTAACTGTGGTAAAACAACAATCACAAATAGTGAATATGATGCAACGAACCGCGCGTGTAACCCACTTAAAAGACGCATGGGGGGAGGGGCAACCAATCATTAAACTAATTATTTTAGGTAACGAAAAGTACAGACAGAACTCTTCAGAATCGCTTGCTCTATGAAATACAATTGTAGCGGTGAAGATCACACGGTTATTCACAGAGAATCCTCCCAAAAAGCAGACATTTCAGTATAATTAAAGCTGAGCAGCTGTTCTGCCGTAATCGTTGTTTACTTAAAATAACCTCGTGGACATGAAGGCATGTACAGAACGGTACACACGCACACACAGTGTGTGTCAAAAGGTTGCCACCATTTCTACAGACCAAACCCGGGCATATTTCTCAATCAGCCTAGCTATCAAAACTGCAGCTGCAAACAGTTTAACACAATACCACTAGATCTCGGTACAAATCAATAATCATGTAGTATACACAGTATTGTGCTCTTGATAATTCTAGCAATTGAACTTGCAAGCCAGTAAAATAGTAGCTATATGATGGTAGATTAGAGGTTAATCTTGAAGGCAATCTGATTTTTATCCCCTCAATATTATGTAGCACATTTTTTGTTTTAATTTATTTTTTCTTTCAAAAAGTTTACCTCAATATTCCACGTGGTTTACTCGTAATTCCATGCGTGGTTAGACCCTGTTCAGGCTTCGGTTCAGTATCCCAGCAGCGTAGTAAACAGCGAGTAAGAAAAAATATTTTTAACTAGCCTACATATTAAACCATCAAACTATCACTTTTTTAATGCATATTTCAGTGGATGTTCGTTGTTTATATGTCAGTAGATATTAACTTACTGTATTTAGTATTACCTCTTAAAATGTATTAGCGAAAATAATATAATTTGACATCTGGTAGCGGGCTGTCTCTTCAGTTTTCACTATGTTCATAAAGTTCAATTTTGTTTCATATATCACATTGACAGCGTTCATAGGACTTGTACAAAAACGGAGATTTACTTTCACATTGCAAAAAAAGATTGCATTCTAAAGTTCACCACAAGAGGGCCACCTATGACCTAGAAAACTGGTGATTCCTGATTGCCATCTATCATTATACAATAAAGCCGTGAACAGCCTTGTCAATGCTATTTTAAATAAATAAATCAATTATTTAAACAAACATAATGTACTAAATCTGTGACAAGTGATTTATAATTTTACGATGAAGTTATGGTTAATTACATTAAACTGACTGTTGATAATCCACACAAATGTAAATATAGCATGTTGAAAATGTGTGCTCTGCTGCAAGATTTGGAGAAGGCGTTTCTCTAAAAGCTGCGTGTGACGTCAAAAGACAGCAGCCGGCGCAGCAAGCTCAGGGTGATAGAATGCTGCAATTGAAACGTGTATTCTGTGTCGTTGACCATTTCCTTCAAAACCAAGATACAGTATCAGTTCACAAAAATATCATCCTCAGACAACATAGTGATGTTTTGTCCAAATGTTTGCACTGTCTGTAACACTCACAGCTGCTTATAAATTAAAACATGATTTGTGATGATAACGTTCGTTTGATCTATAACAACCAATGCACTCAAATTTCAGAATAACTGCTTGGAAGCCTTTATAGTTGCTAGCAACTCTAGCTTTAATTGAATTGCAAACCTTATCTAAGAATGGTAGGTTGAAGAGTGGCATATAGTTATTGAGGACTTTAGGGTCCAAATTGTGTTTCTTAAGCGTAGGCTTTACCACAGCTACCTTAAGTGCTGAGAGAACTATATTGGAGGAATGTGAACCATTTATAATTTTTAAAATGTGGGTATTAATGACAACAAAAACATATTTTAATAATTTTGTAGGAATAGGGTCAAGAGAGCATGTAGTAACTCTCATATGTCAAATTAACTGTCAGTTCCTGTAAGGTAATCAAAGCTCCCAAATAGCCTTAAATCGATGTAGTTGGTAAAATTCTGCCGGAGTCCTCCTTAACAGAAGGTGTCTATGGAATCTCATTTCTGATGTCTAGTATTTTATTTTTAAAGAAATGTAAGTTGTCATTGTAGCTGTGAGAGGAGCCAATGTTAAGGGTAGGACTATTAGGGGAAGGATTAATTAAGTGATCTAGGGTAGCAAAAATAATTTTAGGATTATTTTTATGGTTTCAATTAAATTGGAATAATATGATGATCTAGCCAAAGCTGTGTTGTTTATTTTATACAGCCTTTTTTGCTCATCTTTATCAAGGGTGCCAATAATTTTGGAGGTGACTGAGCTTTTCATTTCTTTAGTTTTCTTTGAAACATACCGTTTAAATATTGATCAGTGCGATGTAATCGTCAAACTATACAATGATGTTCAATTCGAAATGGGTGATTCTTTATAATTCTGATGCAGCAAATTGCAAAACCCCACTATAGTGAACACCCTACTATAACAAACACTTCTCCAGGACCCATGGGGGTTATTTATAATGAAGTCAGCGTGTGTAATTATATGACAGATCTCTCATATATATATAGTAGTCACTTTCTTTAACCTAGTGTATTTAAATTTTAAATACTTGTTTTCTAAACGCCAATATGCAATATATTAGATACACATTTCATTAGCTTTAATACTGTTGTTCCCTTGTGTTTAATAATTAAATCTGTCAGACTGCATAAAGGAAATGAATGCAAGGAAATTTGAGCAACAGAAGAAAGCAAATCGCCCATGCAGGCCCAGCCCAAACAACATGTTCTGTGTAAAAGTGGAAGTGAAGAGGAGGAAGATTAAACAGGCTCTTCTGATTTGCAAATACATTTCCCACTGGGCTCCGACACCCAAAACAAAACGTTAGCTTAAACACCACTTGATTGAAAACAGGAAAGGAAATTCCAAAGCTCCAGTCATCATGACATGCTGGGATGTTTCATGACAGGAGACACTGTCATCGAGTGATCATAATGTGAATAAAGTGAACTGTGTGGTTTCACTGTGTGTAGATCACATATTATTTAGGCAAAGTGGATAAGGAAGCTATCTGCTCAAATCAAAGTTCTATCTCATCCAGACAGCTTGATCACTAAATATCTTGGTATACATTGGTATCCATAAATAGATGCACAGTTTCCTTCAGTAGAAAGCAAAAAAGAAAAAATGTGTCTTCTCCATTAGAAACTACTGGTGCATTTACCTTTTGTTACAAAGTGAGTTGGTGTTTCACTCAATTGAACAGCTCTGGCACAGTTCATTAGCAGAATGCCAAGTTTTTAGTCCTGTGGACAAACATTCAAATAAAAAATTCTCAAAATGTATTCCGAAAACCTTTAAAGTCCACTTTCTTGTTCCCCAGAAATATCTACTTGACTTGGTTTCTTATTTGTGTTTATGCTTATTATACCAGCTTATTCTTGAGTTCCCGCTAAAGGTTATCTGCTTAGTGTCAACGAGCACTTTGAAGTGACATTAAAAAGCGGATTGAAACAGTACATTAATATGCCAAAAATACATACAGAATGAATACAAAGGAAAGAAAAACAACATTTGCAAAGTAACTTAAAAACAACAATCCTAAGATATAAGCTACTAAAACATAGCAGCACTTCAGTTAACCATCAGTACAAACACAACAGTACAAACACAACATGCTCTACTACAAGGGCAAAATCCTTTGTTTTGTAAGGTTATTTACGTGTTACAAGGGTTATTCCACGACATCCTTTTCTAATGCCTGTCTTGTGAGACATACTCCCCTTAATCCAGTAAGAACAGGTAGAAAGTATGGATGAGAATGATTTCAAATAAGAGCAATTACAAAAAATGTGAGTATGGTTACTTATAAGAGTAAAATCAAATACAAGGTGCGGTAAGCAGTTATACTTTGGACCAGTACTTGAATGCGGCAAGGCATGGAGCAGTTCAGTGCAAGTACAAGCTGATGCAAGTACTGGTACAACTGGGTGCCATATAGTCCAGTACGGTTGAGAGTTGTGGTGTTTACAGATGCTGCCTGAACAGGTGTGTCTTGAGGAGACGTTGAAAGTTGGTCATGGACTGAGCAGTCCTGCTATCCGTGGGTAGGTCGTTCCACCACTGAGGGGCAAGGGTGGAGAAGGAGCGGGCTCTGGAGGCCAGGGAGCAGAGGGGGGGGATAGCTAGTCTGCCAGAGGTGGAGGAGCAAAGGGGACGAGTGGGGGTGTAGGGAGAAATGATAATATGGCTATAGGAGGGAGCAGAAAGGTAAGAAAGAGATAGGTGAGTACAAGAGTTTTGAATTGAATGAGAGCAGCGATAGGGAGCCAGTGCAGATATCGGAGGAGCAGTGTAGCATGGGATGATGAGACAGTGCTGTTTAAAATCAGTCTGACTCCAACGATCATGACAATCATATGGGCAGTTTCAAGAGCTTGCTGAAGATAAGCAGTGTCACTAGTTATGTATCGAGCTTGGAAGAGTCTGAATCCATTATTCTTTAACTCTTTTACTGCTGCTGTTCTTCCAGTGCTGTATGCTTCCATGTGTTTGTGTCTGTCAAAGTACTTCATAGTACAAAAACAGCCAAGTTACAATAAAGGGACCAGCCATATAAAGAGGTACAAAAGGGGTCATTTTATATACAAAAAAAAACACAAGAAAAAAAGAGTGAGCAGTATAAAGATGTAATGTAAAAGTGCAAACAAGACAATTTGGGCAAACTTGGCCCTAAATTTTTATTTTTATTGCAGTAACAACATGAAAAATAAGTAGTTTTCCCCATTTCTACCTTGTTTTTACATTTACAGGACTGACAGTTTCTTTTGAATAATTATCAAATCTTTACATGGCTGGTCCCTTTATTGTAACTTGGTTGTTTTTGTACACAAGAAGTGTTTTCTCTTACATTATACAACAGTGTGATGTGTGTTTGTCAAACCCTTTGAACAGAACCAATGTAAAAGTGCTGTTTAAACAGTGGTGCTGCAGGGACTCACAAGTTCCATTCGCATGGCAGTCAAGACGTTAAACACAGCAGAAAACTTGCATGCATGTGAAAACAGTTCATCACTTGTAATGTTTTAATAATACAGCTGACTCAGTCTCCTATGGTATAAAGGTGTTCTCTTAGAGTGGCAATCAAACTGTGAAGAATTAGCTAAACCAAGAGGAGGTGAACTGATGATCAAAAACTCCCCGTAAAGAAATTTAATCTATTCAAGACAACAGTGACTTGCTGAGCTGCGGTTTCTCAAGCTACTGTTTGCGTCAAGCCTGACTTACACAGCAGTTTAGCAATAAAGTAACAACATGTAATCGGAGCAGACAGCAAGTGAAAGGCCTGTTTCGGATCGATTACAGTCAGAAGCAGGTTTGAGCATTAACCTGATTGAGGAGATTAGTGCCCAACTGAATAGGTCATATTTTGGCAATAAAACCAAAAAGTATTTTACAATAGTAACAGACACTGTGCAATTCATTATTTCTAACCATAACTATAGCTGTTCAAGGACATCACCTTCACAAAATCTGTATTAAGTGAGACAGATGAAGTCACAATACTTCCCAAGTGCAGATGTGGACCATCCTACAGCCTAGCTTAGCTCAATGTAACGACATAAGCATAGATTACAAGGGCCACTGCTTTCAGTTTTACCTGCTTTTCAAGGTCAGAGATTCAAAAATAATTCAGCTAGCCCTGCTGCTTTTGTTGTCTACCATTTTACTCACCACTCAGACCCCTTGTTTACTAAATATCTCAGCACCCCATAACAATTAATTGGCGTTCTTCAAAAAACAGTTAAATAATTTTAATAAGCATGATGTCCCACAAATGTAGTGGTCCTACTAATGTCATCTTTAAATTGTAAACATAAGGATTTACTTTTTCATGCTAGAGCTCTAGACTTGTATTTTTGTCTACCTGATTGGATTTGGAAACACCCTGGAGTATGACCTGGTACACCCTGGTGGAGTCTGTGAGATGTCATGTTAAGGCTGTGATCAATGCAAACAGAGGCCCAACCTGATATTAGGAACAGGTCCTGGCCAGGTAATGTATATTACTGACATTGGTTAAAAGTTTTGCAGGGTTAGAAATGCACCAGGGTGAGTCATACAGTCAGGGGATCGCAGGTTTGTATCCTGACTGTGCAAAGTTGCAGATTGCCATTGGGGATTTCATACCGTAGGAGCATCCCATTGGCTCAAGTGGACACTTACAGGGATGGCCTTTGTCCTACAGGGACTGGTAGCTTGTCAAGTTCCTGGGTGTAAAGAGGCGACTGTCTTGGTCATGGGATTGGAGGACACCCAATTCTACTGAGCTGTTGTGGGGATTACTGCGTTTAGTTAACATAATTGGACATTCTTAATTGGTGAGAACAAGACTGCAGACCTGCATGCAATCTAGGAAAGACAATTTCAATGAACACTGCAGCCCAGGAAACTAATAGAATATACTGATACGGTATGTACACCTTTGCCCAAATTTATTTTCAAGTCTTTTTGTAAAGTTACTTAGTAAAGAAAAATGACACTGTTTATCCATTTTTCATAGATTATTTTTTTATTTTCTCGAGTTAAAACCCAAACATTTGTCAATAAATGAATACCAGCAACAACTCCCAGTTCAGATCAGAGCCCTGTGCGGGTCTAATTCTTATGACCCACTTCTGACCCGGACCTGCCACTACAAGACCCGATCCGAACCCGCTGCAGCACTGTCTTCTTACCCGCGACCCGACCCGACCCGACCCTCTTTAATAAGATCTGCAACCCAACCCAAACCCTGCAGCGTCTGATTCACACTCTCACATTCACACACAGATATCTCTACCATTCTCCACAGAGTGAGTTTATACAGCGTGGTAGCTTTCTCTAGTGACCTGGACAAATTTTAACATTTGAGCTCTCTCTATTTACTTTACTATAAAATACCTGTCTACTCCTTTTGCGCTTTCGCAGAGATGTACCCGTTTTGTGGATGGTCAGACACAAAAACATAGACAGGTTTTACAAGCAACAAATCCAGTCACATGTTCATTATTTTCATTCACTATGATTCCAAAACAATTCCACACTTCCGCTTTACCTGTCGAACTTTTATCCACTTTTATTCACCTCGTCCACAGGCATATTTAATGTTACCAAGCAGTTGTGATAAAAGGATCTTGTGACGTATCAAACAAGCGACAATACAAACCGGACCTGAACCAAACCGACCTGATGTAGGACTCTATTACAGATGTTACTGCTTTCAAAAAGCTTCTTTATTAATCTTGACATTTGATTGAACATGTCCAGCTGAGCCCAGCTGTCCAGCAGCCGCAACAACACAAATGCAGCCGAGAGCAAGCCTTTCGCTTCACTGGCTCATCGAATGTGACAGATATTATTCCAACTGTGCTGACTGGAGAGACAGCCTGTTTCCTTGCTCTCTTAGTTTTAGTAATGGCAAGACTCTCCTAAGCAAGGCTTCTGTTTCAATTTAATTAGAAGTGTTACAGTCTAGTTGTGTGCTATAATTTAGAAAAACAGCAGGAGATCCAGTACATCCCACAGTACATCCCTGGTGGTATTTTATTACCTTTTTTTGTCGTCACATTGGTATGCTATGTTTTAGTAGGCTATATCTTGTGATTTCTCTTCTGTCAGAGTATTAAGCCCTGATGCCAACCAGTGTAGTTTTTCATTTTAAATTAGCAAGCAGTACTAAATTAAATAATATGAATTGATCCTGGCATTTCTGTAAAGCAAACCATAGCACTGACACAGTAAATCTCATAACTTGCCTGGCTTAAAATGGATTTCCAAACCTTGCTGCTCTTTCAGCACCTAAAACCTCAAAATAACCCCACTGTGTCCCTTTTGTTGCAGTGTTAGTACTCGATGTGCTGAAGCTGCTGCACAGAAAGCCTGGGGAGGTTATAATTCACTTCACATAAATATCACAACAGACCGCAAGGCTCACGTTGTTCAGCACCAGCATACTCAGCACAACCATGTAAATATGAAGTCACTGCCTCAAGTGGTTTTGAAGACATGATGCTTCAGTACTACTAAATTACTGACAGAAAATGGCAAACTTTTCTTGTATGACAACCATGACCGAACTTGACAGAAAAAATCACAGAATACAAGTCAAAGCATCAGGTCTTTATAATCTGGAAACCAAGCTACTATAACCTTAATATAGCGGCCATTTTATATCTCAGGTCAAAGGGAAGGGGTGCTGTTCGAGTTTTCGTATAATTGAAAATATGAAGATTGCATCTCAAATGGTTCCACAGACCCAGATTAACACAGATCTTGTCTACCTGTTGCATTTTCTTTTAAGTGCCAATTAGTGCATGAGAAACCTTGTGACATTCAAAATAAACTGTGAATACAAGTGACAGAATAGCATAGTTTTGATGCACACGTTGCAGGTTTTACTTACCTGGTCTCAGTGTGTAAAGGCCTTTCACAATATTTGCCATCGTCGACGGTGTTATTTGAAAAGGTGTGGAATGAGCTTCTATAAGTAAAGCTGAAAAAAAAAATGTTAGAGTCAAAGGTGCATTGGATGTTTAAAAACTTTTTATTGCTAAACACAGACAAAACAGAACTGATAATAATGAGACCTCAGAAGCAATACAAGAACATAGATTAATCTGATTTTCTACTTGACGGTCTCTGTACAGATACTAGAGCCGAGATAAAAAAAAAAACCTAGGTGTCATTTTTGATCCAGACCTCACATTAAAAATGTTACACAAATTTCCTTTTTTTCATTTAAGAAACCTAGCTAGACTGAGAGGTATGCTTTCCAAGCAGAATGCAGAGATTGATGCATGTTTTTATATCTTCAAGGATTGATTATTGTAACAGCCTTTTTGCCGGTATGAGTAACAACGTCATATCTCGGCTGCAACATGTACAGAAAGCTGCTGCAAGAGTTTAAACTGGGAGTAAGAAACAAGATCATATCATCCCTGTGCTGGCGTCCTTGCATTGGCTCCCTGTTTGATTTAGGATAGATTTTAAGGTGCTATTATTAACCTATAAGGCTCTAAATGGCTTAGCTCCACCCTATGTAAAAGATCTTTTAAAACCACACGTTCCTAATCGTCCACTTCGATCACAGGATGCCCTGGTACTTTGCATAATTACGCAAGCTTTTAAAGTGATATTCTCTCACTTCTGCGTTCTTATTTTATTTATTTATTTTGTATGTGTATTTTATTGCTGATTATATATATATATATATATATATATATATATATATATATATATATATATATATATATATATATAAAAATGTGTGTGTGTTTTATTACTGATTATATATATTGTGACTAATATATAAACATTCAGATTATAAAACGTCATTATATATATATATATATATATATATATATATATATATATATATACATATTTGTATGTGTTTTTTATCATGTAAAGCGCTTTGTGGCGACCCCCGTTAAAAGCGCTATACAAAAATAAAGATTGATTGATTGATTGACTTAATATCACCCATTAATGTCCCCTCCGCTTATAATCTCAGAATACCGGAACTGAATGGGAGACAATGGAGACAAGCTCTTATTATTTTATTGTGACACTCCAGTTAATACCCCTGACATTTACCAACCGATTCCTACCACAATCAAAAAGGCAGAACAGCGTGTGCACAACGGAAGTACTTACGTAGGATTCATGTTGTTTGGTTTCCATTTCTTATTCATTGCTTATGTTGTTCACTAAATTCCTGAAACATTTTTTAAAAGTTTAAGCTCAGCATGGTTCACAGCAATAGGTTCTCTCATGAACACCATTAACACATGGTGCCAGGTAGTTCCTTACAAGGGGTTTCTGCATCATCACTGTGGGATTCAAAGTAAGAGACTGAGACTAACTAGATTACTAGTCTCCACCTCAACACCTGTGCAAGCTTCTCTGCTGACAATTGCATAGTGAAGTTATTTGCTGCTAACGAGATGCAAACAGTTTGATTTACTCACTACAGGGAAGCTAACACAGGTGGTGAAGGAGAGACTAATGATAAAATCTGTCTCTTAGCTTTACTCTCACATTGATGGTAAAAAAGCCCTTGTGGGAAACTAGCAAGAAGTATGTTTTGGTATTTAGTAAAGAAAATACTGCTTTGCAACATGCTAAGCTCAACCTTAAAATAAAGCCTTTCTTCATGTCTTTGAAGATGTGGAGGAAGACCTCTGCTGGAAACGTTTGTCACTGAATATATTTAATGTTTAAACTGCACAACAGACATTGGTGTTGTGTTATTTTACCATGCGACTGATGAAACCTGATAAAGCCAACTCCGTTCATTGTGACCATTTCTTCTCAGTCCCTTGACTCAGCCAAGAAAGCCGCTCAGAAATTGACTGGTTTGTTAAGCATTTACGTTGAAGTGAACATATCTAAATACAGTATGTGAAAGAACTGAACAAGCTTAGGAGTCATGTCTTCTAATCTTAAACCATTTCCAGGAAATATTTCAAATAATCCAAAACACTCATGCTTACATTAAAGGAAATTGTTTATTTCCTTGCAATTGTAACATTCCTGCCTCAATATATGAATTACTAGAAAGGGTCAATTTCGAAAGTAATGATCTAACCTTGCCTTCTATAAACAATTTAAACAGAGGTCATGTCCAGCATCTTCATTGTGCACAGACAATTCACTTTTGAATTAATGAGGTCTACCGTAATAACCTCCTGCGATACAGAGCAGAAAGTCACAGCGGTTTTATAGCATGCATTAAATCACCTGCACATACACATTTCAATTTTAAACAGTAAGTAGCTTCACATTATATTGTAATGGGTTCTATTTTACATTCCTCTTACTATCGTATGTTCGTATCATTCTGAGTGTTTCTGGGTTATGTTACTCCATCATTTTTCAATCTGCCCTTACCATTATGAGACATGTAGGGTCATATTATCACATCATTTGAATGGATTGAGGAAGGTTGTTCAACCCCAGATTCTCCAGGCAAGCTCAAAGCAGCTTTAGAAAAACATGATAATGTACTCAATATGGCACCAACAGAACCCAGAACTACTCAGCATAACTGCAGACACCATTAAACCGAAAAGGGAACACACAGACAATTAAAATGACAATTTGAAAAGTACTTACTCCTTCATTTTGTATTCTGTTACTGGAGATTTGCAATATTTGCAACAAAGTAAGTCACCCCTTATGGTCAATTGTTAGACCAAAGGACCTGCTACACCACATTAATGAGTGACACAGAAAGTAATAAAGGTACCAAGAAGAGCAGGTTAAACTTTTTATACTTCCCCATACACTCAACTGATTAACAAAGCATGCACTGACAAACAAAATGAATCGGTGATAAAGTTAATGCTAATAAAAGGCAAGAAACTGGATTTGAAAGTATTGGTTAGCATTCCTTCCCATGCATTGACCATAGTTTACCATGGTCTGTCATAGCATTTTAAAATGCTTTACCACACCTCTCTGGCCTTTACAATGCTTAATTATGCTTTGATTTTACTATGGGGAAGCTTTCTTAAGGGTTGAGAAAACAGCAGCATGCAGATGTGCTAAGTAGTAAAGTCCCTAATGGAGCGACAGTCCTCTTCAGTTCTGCTACTCGCACACTGACAGCATTCAGCACTTGGACAGGCTTTTCACAACATGGCAGTAAAACAGCTTTGTTATAATTACAAGACAGTTTAACAGGAGTTCTGTTTGCAGTGTTTCAATGAAGAGGCTCATTGCTTCAATCTACACAGCAACATCTTTTTTGGATGCAGGTCTATACCATTGGCAACAAGCTTTAATCCGAAAAGCTAATGTTAATGTTATATAAAATTATGTAAAAGTTATATGCTTAAATACAATTTAAAAAATAAAGCCCACAGAGACTTGAAATATTGATGGCCAAGTACATTGTGGAGTAGGTGAGCTTCTTCAGATAAGCAGAATCATTACTGGATCAACATAACCCAGAACCACTCTACATGATTGTAAACACTATGCCTTGTAAACAAAATAAAACAAAACAAAGACTAAAAAGTATTTCGAAGCTATTTGCTCTTTAAATTTATGCATAGTACACTTCAGTATGTGCCACTATTATTCTCTACCTTGGATAACTGATACAGTGAAATATTGCACAATGGCATCCTCACTACAAAGGCAAGTCTGCAATTAAAGCCCTACAGTCCAACTTATTTCAATTGATCTAAATGGAAATTAGCCTCTTCAGCTCTGTTTTAACAGGGAAGTTTCACTGACAGGCCAGGTACAGAAGTACTAAAGCACAAGGCTCATTTCCATATCATACTACTGATTTACTATTTTGTAAATCATAGGTATAAGCTACGGACAACGAACACAATTGCATTCTATCGATGGCAATTTGAATGCACAGAGATACCGTGACGAGATCCTGAGGCCCATTGTTGTGCCATTCATCCGCCGCCATCACCTCATGTTTCAGCATGATAATGCACGGCCCCATGTCACAAGGATCTGTACACAATTCCTGGAAGCTGAAAATGTCCCAGTTCTTCCATGGCCTGCATATTCACCAGACATGTCACCCATTTAGCATGTTTGGGATACTCTGGATCGACATGTACAACAGCGTGTTCCAGTTCCCGCCAATATCCAGCAACTTCGCACAGCCATTGAAGAGAAGTGGGACAACATTTCACAGGCCACACCAACAGCCTGATCAACTCTATGCGATGGAGATGTGTCGCGCTGCATGAGGCAAATGGTGGTGACACCAGATACTGAATGGTGTTCTGATCCATGCCCCCACTATTTTTTTTTTTTTTTTTTTTTTTTTTTTAAGGTATCTGTGACCAAAAGATGCATCTCTGTATTCCCAGTCATGTGAAATCCATAGATTAGGGCCTAATGAATTTATTTCAATTGACTGATTTCCTTATATGAACTGTAACTCTATTTTTGTTCAGTGTACAAAGCAGAACACAAATAGCAGTGTTTGGATGAATATGCTTTAAAATGAAATGGCAAAGATAAATTTGTGTTCTGTTAAGCTACTTTAAGGAACAAGCACAATTGTACATCACTGCATCTCTCCATCAAAAGTTGATCACATAAATAGATGAACCCAACCAGCAGTCAATTAACTCTGTGTGCTATACCTTGTGACCCATATTTAAAGGGTTAAGAATTTAACTCTGTTGTGCATTTGCTCTGCTTCAAATAAGTCTCTTTTAGAATTAAAGATAACCCCTTTGTCCCTGTTCAAATCATTTTCACTGTGCCCTTAAGAACTCATCACAATGAAACCTGGCAATCAAGCTGCTTTGTACTCTGACAGGTTTTTAAAGTTCAGACTTAGCATGACAAATGTCATCGAATTCACTGTAGTCACCAACATAACATTCACAATATCTGGATGCCCTCATCAACTACCAGATTTTTTTCAAATCAAGTCACGCTTTTTTTTTTTGTTTTTTTTTGTTTTATGATGTTGTTTTCACAAGTCACATAACCAATCCATTATGCTCAATCAAAATTCCAAGATAAAACTTATAGAAAACTAAGTTAAGTCCAGTGGATTTCAGAACTACAGTACTCCCAATTAAGTATAGTATTTAAATGACCAGGGGCCAGGGGTTCAGTGTTAAATTAACTGTGTCCCATCTGCATTGTTAAAATGGTATCTGACCCAAAATATTTCACATGCACATTTGAATAAACAGATCAGATATATAAAAAGATTTGCTATCTACAAAAGGAGCTATGTTCACATCAGTCTCTTTTGTACATATCCTATCTTTGTATGGGTCACTTCTTTATTCAAGCATGTTTGCATGTCATTTTTTTGGTTTGTTTTAATCCAAACTTGGATGGATAGCCTCCCTAGATTTATTTATTTTTTTTAAAAGGATGAACAAACATGGTAGAAACATAGTAAAGAATATTATAAGCGCTTTTCCCTGGTTCATCTCAATCCCTACAAGTGTGCATGAAGATTTATATGTCTTCAATAAGGATGTCTTTCTGTCTAGATCTGTTTAAAATGGCATTCAAGCACTGAACAGTTGGGACGATAACAGAGTTTTCCCATACAGTTCGGACCCAATGTTGTGACTCGAAAAAAACTGAATTGGACAAATTACTCAAATTATTTGCATACAATTGAAAATAACAATTACCAATTCAGGGATACCAAGATATTTACAGTCTTGGTAGGTTAAAGCGACAGTAATCGCCCCACCCCAGTCATTCTGATCAATATTTCGTGGTAATTTAACTAGGGCTTCTGCTTTTCAGTGTTTGTTTGTAAATAGTTTGTTCGAGTTTTATGTAAATAGTTTTTTGGGGGGACTTTCGCTTTATATATACAGTATTATGTTAGTGTTTTTGGTTACTTTCCAAAATTCTTGGGAGTTTTTTTATGTCAAAATATGTACAGTAGTAACTCAACAGTGCCTTCTTTCCTTTGCTATCTTCCACAATGAAATCCTATGCTCAAGGGCAATATTCTTCTGGGATTTTTGTGTGTAAGCATTTTTTTTTACATTTCACCACAATTTGCAATTCTGTTTTAATTTCGCAGTATCTTAACTGTAACGCAGCTTTAAATCCCATGAACAAGCCCCCATTCCTGACTGTAATCTCATTTTATATCTCACAAGCAGATTCTCCAATAGAAATGTAGGAATGTGCTGTCACTCAGTAGTTGGGGAGGGTTTAAAGTATTCAAAACCAATCAATCAATGCGTTTACATGGCACAAGTATTTGGAATATTAAGTATTCCGCGTTAACATGATAAACTGAATATTCCCTTTATGCCATTAACGCATGCGTACCTTGCTTCCCATTGCAAACCAAGAGTGCTGACAGTGAGTTTGGTTTGTTGTTTATGGTAAAGAGCTGGTGGTATTCACGTATATTTCTGTTCTTTGTTTGTTTTTTCAGATATTTTGAGATTGTGTTGGTGTTTGTGGCTTTTTATTCAGTGCAATGTGTTTATGCACATATGCATGCTTATGTCTTTCTTAATAATGAAGAGACAGATACTGATATACAGTAAAATAGCACAATAACAACAGTAAATAAATACAGTGTGTATAGAATTGTCATCACATACACAGCTAATATGAATGTGATGGCTACTATATTATAATATACTAATCTAATTATTTACCTTCAGTCTCATCATTTAACTGGTCTGGGTAACATCATTCTTCAAACTCGGTATCCACTCCATGTCGGGTCAGTAGGACAAAGGACAATTCCCCAGTGCTATATATGATTCATAAGGCTGAAGTAAGGAGAAACTGATGGAGTCGCCACACTCCAGTTCTGTTTTGTTTTTTTGCTTTTGCTTTATAGTACTGTGTTTTTAAAACTTTCCATTGATGATACACTTGATCCACAGTTCTCTAAACCCTGATTCATGCTTTTTTTTCCGCCACTCTTTTAAACACTTCTGTGTGTTATCGTTTTTTATCGGTTAATAACAAAAACCAGGAATCCTAAGTATATTAAGTAAATAGTACCAATGTCATATGAAGCAAGAGATTATGAAAAATATTACTTCAGGAGTATACCCAAGAACCACAGCTTTCACTTCAACAGAGCTATGCTTAGTATGTAGAAGCTTGAATTAAACTATGGCAGCTGATGTGAAATGGAGACTGGGAGCTGGTCAAAGGCAGAAATACATTAAGAGAGTAATAAATCCCATAGGGAATGAGGGTGTCATTGGCAAGGTTGTTACTAATCCAAGAATTTTGTTCAGGTAGACAGCTGCAATCTTCCACATACTGCTCTCAGTAGCTGCTGTAATTGCCAGCATCACACACCAGGAAGGGCACAGCGAAATGAATGTGCCCTGGAGGGCACAGAAGTATTTTAACCAAAGATAGAGTTTCTTATTAGATACGAAGACCAAAGGAACGTAGATTTAGTGCAGGATACGCTGTCAGCACTTTGTTTCACTTTGTGAAATAGTCTTGTCGGACACCTCTTTCGGTCATGAGGAACAATAAAAGGCAATGGCGAACAGCTAATAGTAGGTGCTTGGCTGGATTCTGTATACAGAACTGCACAAGTTACAGATGCACCTCTGATCCCCACTTTTACTCCTATTCTGTCCACAGCATCGGCTTCACTAGATTAGTTACCAGTGTCTCAGTTCAAATGCCTTCAAGAAGATGTAACTCACAAAAGGCTCCCTGGACCCTATGAATGTCGTTGTCGTGTCAAGCCAGCATCCCCCTGCAATGACACTTATTATCAACAGTTCCAGAGATATATTTTAAATACTTACCAACGGTGGATCTTACTGTTTTTTTTTTTGTTTGTTTTTTTTTATTGTCAACTACTTAAAACTAAACTGTTTCACCCACCAAGAGCACAACTGCACTCAGCCAGGACTGGTGACTGTGTATGTATTACTGTGGGGCGGATATGTGTGGTTTTCATTATTGTTTAGGTATGCAAAACCCGTTATTGTTTTTGTTATAATTGTGCACTGGTTACCAGACATGGGATTACAAAAATAAAATACCCCTTTCCAAACTGGATTAGTCTCTGTTTATTTAATTCCTGCTCTGCATCACCTCTGCACCTGTACCAACTCAGCTACCTTGTCACAATCACGTATTTGCAAAATGTATTGTGTATGTCAAATCTATTCACACACCTTGCAAAACATAATACTCACAGCAAGACATCAAGCACAAAGTTATATTCTATTTAACGCTTCATCCAAAATAAAATGCAACTGTTATTAACATAGGAACAGTAATTGCTAAACTGTTACAGTAACCCTTTAATCATGTTCAGTTAATACCAGTTTCTGCCCGCTATTTGTATTTATATACAAGTCAGGATACAAGCAAATCATAGAAGTATAAAAATAGGGTGGGATGAGCACAGAATATCAGTTTGAAAAGATGATCCATTATATTTCTGTGCAGTACAGTATACAGCTCTGGAAAAAATTAAAAGACCACTGCAGATTTTTCTTAAATCAGCATCTCTACATGTATGGCAGCCATTCCATTCCAATGTCTGTTGAATTCCAAAGGCACACCTCATTCTACTGAATGAGGTACTGATTAGGGGATCACCTGAACCAAATCTTATTTAGAGGAAAAGTATAAAAACCACTCCTGTGGTCATCACTATCCTCTTGCAATAGGACCAGCTGGATGGCAAAACAGTGCTAGTAGTACCTCAAAAGTAATTGGAATCAAAAAATAACTATTGACCATGCCCAAAGAGTTGAAAAGGAAAGTTTTGAGTGAGGAAAAGAAGGGTTCAATTCTGGCTTTACTGGGAGAGGGATACAGTGAGTGTCGGGTTGCTTCCATCCTTAAAATTTCAAAGACGGCGGTTCATAAGAACAACGTCAAGCAGCACACATTGGGGACAACAAAGCTACAGCCTGGCAGAGGGCGAAAACGACTCTCCACTGACCGGGATGACCGCTAACTCATTCGAATGTCACTCCGCAACCGCAGGATGACATCAAGTGACCTCCAAAAAGAATGACAAACGGCAGCTGGGGTGAAGTGCACGGCGAGGACGGTTCGAAACAGGCTCCTAGGGGCAGGGCTGAAGTCATGCAAAGCTAGAAAAAAGCCCTTCATCAATGAGAAGCAAAGAAGAGCCAGGCTGAGGTTTGCAAAAGACCATAAGGATTGGACCGTAGAGGACTGGAGTAAGGTCATCTTCTCTGAAGTGTCCAATTTTCAGCTTTGCCCAACACCTGGTCGTCTAATGGTTAGACAGAGACCTGGAGAGGCCTACAAGCCACATTGTCTCGCACCCACTGTGAAATGTGGTGGAGGATCGGTGATGATCTGAGGGTGCTTCAGCAGGCTGGAATCGGGCAGATTTGTCTTTGTGAAGGACGCATGAATCAAGCCAAGTACAAGGTTGTCCTGGAAGAAAACTTGCTTCCTTATGCTCTGACAATGTTCCCCAACTCTGAGGATTGGTTTTTCCAGCAGGACAATGCTCTATGCCACACAGCCAGGTCAATCAAGGTGTGGATGGAGGACCACCAGATCAAGACCCCGTCATGGCCAGCCCAATCTCCAGACCTGAACCCCATAGAAAACCTCTGGAATGTGATCAAGAGGAAGATGGATGGACACAAGCCATCAAACAAAGCCGAGCTGCTTGAATTTTTGCGCCAGGAGTGGCATAAAGACATCCATCATCAATGTCAAAGACTGGTGGTGAGCATGAAAGCTGCGACTGAAAATCAGGGTTATTCCATCAAATATTGATTTCTGAACTCTTCCTAAGTTAAAACAGTAGTATTGTGTTGTTTAAAAATGAATATGAACTTATTTTCTTTGCATTATTCGAGGTCTGACAACACTACATCTTGTTTGTTATTTTGACCAGTTGTCATTTTCTGCAAATAAATGCTCTAAATGACAATATTTTTATTTGGAATTTGGGAGAAATAAAACAATAATGTTCATTTTACCCAAACACATACCTATAAATAGTAAAACCAGAGAAACTGATAATTTTGCAGTGGTCTTAATTTTTTCAAGAGCTGTATGTGTATGTGTGTATATATATATATATATATATATATATATATATATATATATATATATATATATATATATATTTTGGTTTGGTTTTTGATTCCTTTTTAATCACTCAGTCATTCTTTCTTGATTATGACATGTTTGAGTGACTGACTAAAGCAAATGCACTAATCACCTAATTAGTGGGAGAGTTGATTGGACACTGGATATGGAGTGATCAGCTGTAGACAGTTGTAGTGAAAAGTTTACATACCCGAAATCAAATTTCTCGAAGAAAATTATAGAAAAAATGTTTGTAGCAAAAGTTTTGTTTTTGTGGATGAGGAAAAAGTTACAAGAAATATGTCTACAATTATTTCTTTCAGCAATTGTTTTTGCAAAACTCAAAAAATGTGAACTCAAAAGGTATTTTTCCCTCAAAGGTATTTTCCCTGACAAGGAAAATTAAATGAATATCTAGTTGAGACACTTTTAGTAATAATAAGAAGCTATTTTAAATGATTGGGATATTTGTTAAAGAGCTTTTGGCATGATTGTTTAGTGATTTTTAACCATTCCTCAATGCAAAATTGTTCCAGTTCATTCAAATTCCGAGGACTTCTCTTCTACACAGCCTTCTTCAACTCATACCTAAGATTCTCAATCGGATTTAGACCAGGACTTTGACTAGGCCATTCCATATCCTTGATTTTATTTAATCATTCTGTACAACTGGTGGACAACAAAATGGAAACACCAAAATAAAGTCACTTAATAGGGCGTTAGGCCACCATGTGCGGCCAGTATGGCCTGTATGTGCCGTGGCAGAGAGTCTACCAGTCTCTGGAGGAGGGATTTGGCAGCATTCTTCCACAAGAAAGTCAATCAACTCATGCCTGGGTGATGGAGGTGGAAAACGCTGTCTCATGCGTCGTTCCAGAATATCCCATAAATGCTCGATTGGGTTCAGATCTGGTGACTAAGAAGGCCATGACATACGGATAACTTCAATGTCATACTCATCAAACCACTGGGCGATCACACACATGCTCTGTGGATGGGGGCACTGTCATCCTGGAAGACACCCCCCCCCCCCCCCCCCCCCACTGCCATTAAGTAGCGATTAGCATTGACCTTACCTTCTAAGGGAATGAGTGCACCCAAACCATGCTAGGAAAATCCGCCCCACAACATTATGGAACAACCAGAACCCTTCACTGTTGGAACCAAGCACTAAGAGCTGTAGAGTTCTTTAGGTTGGTGCCACACGTGCGCACGTCCATTTGTCGAGAACATGGTGAAGGATGATTCATCTGACCATATCACATTTCTCCACTGCTCAGTAGTCCATTGCCTGTGCTCTTTGCACCGCTGGACTCGCAAACATGCATTGCCAGGTGTGATAAGCGGTTTGTGCACTGCAACCCGACTATGGTATCCCGCTCTATAGAGTTCTCAGCGGACCGTTTTTGATAAAACTGGCTGCTCGTGACCCAGGTTGAAATTTGCAGTCAATTGATCTGCAGTTGCTCGCCTGTTTTGCCTTGCACTTTAAATTAATGCACGGATATCACGATCCTGGAGTATGCACTTTTGCCCACTGTTGCCTTTTGCCGATGATGTCTTTCCCTCGGAATTCCATGCCGACATCACCGTAAACACTGTTGCTCGTGAAACATCAGCAAGTTGAGCGGTCTTTGTCACTGAAGCTCCTGCCAAAGGCGCCCAAACAATCACCCCTCTTTCAAAGTCACTGAGGTCTCCTCTTGCAGCCATAATAGCCACAATTATAGGCAAGGCTTGTCCAGCATTTTTATGGAAGCGACAGCGTGGGAGAAGTACAGGCATGGAAAAGTAAAGAGCATTTAGAAGCAATATGGAGAAATTACATCTTTAATTGCTTTAATCAGAAAACACAATAAACTGGGAAAACATTGCAGCTTAAAGTCTAACAGCTGTGTTCCTTTTTCTGATAAGCTGAAGCTCAGAGCAGCTGATTCAAATTCGGCGCCATTCTGAGACACGGGGGAGGGGTGGAGCCAACAGAACAACAGATACAAACAGGGTAGTATTCCCAGCAACAGCAAGTGGAAGCAACAGTGTGGGAGAAGTACAGGCTTGGAAAAGTACAGAGCAGTTAGGAGCAGGTTTGAAAGCAGGTTGACAGCTGCAGAAGCTAAACTAAACTTCCAAAAAAAAAAAAAAAAAAAAAAGAAATATTAACAGAGTCTTCAAGCCAGTAATCTGTGACATTTGCATGATTTGGGAAATCCGAGAAAACCCAGCAGAGCTAAACCAAGTGTGCGTAAAGTGCCACACAATCCAGGACTTGCTTAAACTAGTAAGTGTGCTAGAAATTGAGCTGGAAGAAGTAAGACAGCAGCAGGATCTTGAGGAGCTGACACACCCACAAGCATGCACCACATCTAACAGACTGAAAGCCACCAGGGAGATAGAAGGTCAGAACAGCTGGGTTCAGGTAGACAGAAGCAGGGAAAAAAAAAGAAACTTCATCAAACATGACCACTAGAAATCAAAACATCCAACAAATTTAATCAAAACCAACATCAAGAGAACAGAAGGAACAACATCCAGGACCTTATTAACAGTGGTGGCTAGACAGCAAAAAGAAGGGAGGTCATGATTGTTGGGGACTCCATATTGAGAAACACAGCAAGTTCAATTCGCAGTTTGGACCCCCTTACTACAACAGTGCGCTGCCTTCCAGGAGCCTTTATCACGCACATCACTGAGAACGTGGACAGGCTCCTAGAACGAACAGGAGATGACCCGGTAGTAGTCGTCCACATCGGTACAAACAACATTGGAAGAGACAGACTAAAATCCCTACAAAACAAATTCAGAGAGCTAGGAAGGAAATTAAAAGACAAGACAAAAAATTTTATTTTCTGGGATATTGTCGGCACCTTGCAAAGGAGCATACAGACAGCTGAAAATAATTAATCTGAATGCATAGCTGAAAACATGGTGCACACAGGAAGATCTTGAACATTGGACCACATTCTACAACAAGGACTATCAATATAGGCGGGACGGACTGCACTTAAATAAAAAGGGAACCAATCTACTTGGAGAAAAGATCCAAAAATAAAGGCAACACAACCATTAAATGTATTTATCTAAATGCTAAAAGTATTAGAAACAAAGTGTTATAACTTGAAGCTACTGAACTAACAAGTTACTATTATGTGATAGGCGTTACAGAAACTTGGTTGTCTGAGGGTGATGGAGACGAATATAATATTTGTGAGTATACACTGTATAGGAAAGACAGGCAGGACAGAAGAGGCGGAGGGGTAGCGCTATACATAAGAAACAGTCTTGAAGCCCAGGTGTTAAATCTGGATGAAGAAAACAACGCCGAATCAATATGGGTCAGAATAATGGACAAAAATTCCATTATATAAATTCCCCTATATAAAATGGGAAAATTCTGTGGGTTTTTTTTGTTTTTTTTATGTCCGTGTTAGGTCTTTGGTGCAGGGCCTCTGTGTATTGCTCAGATCCGCTCCTTTTCTCGGTCTCACTCGGCTATTAAAAGGTTTTCTCAGATTTTTCCGGAGAAAAAACGACTAGAGACCTGTGCTTGACATCTTTTTGATGATGTCGGAAAGGGAAAACTGTAATGTCAGACCTGTCCAACATAGGACCGCAAAAGGTTAATTATAAGTTTTACATTACGTGTATGTATGTCTTTTATAGTTAAGTTGTTTTTAATCTTTATGTTTAAATAGCGTGTAAATGTTTTTGTAGTCGTTTTAATGTGCTTACTAATTCAGTTGCTTTAATATTAAGTTTCTATACATTATTGTGTAAGTTTTGAGTTCTTTCATTTCCCATCAGCAAAACCAGCTACGTGCAGTTTTGCATAGCCTAACACGACTCAAAGTCACAGATAGGTGTCTGAGCTAAACGCCAAAAGGCAGGAGATTAGCAAAGATAGTGTGAGATGGGGAGGAGAACTAAAAGACCAGATGGATGCACCTTGCTAGGTACAATGTGATATGCAAACCACCCACCTCCCGCAGAAGGAATGTGCAATGACAGAGTGGAAACTCCTACCATTGGACAGAAGTAACACAAATGGGAGTGGAGTCAACAATTATTTACAAAGGTATAAATATAAAATATTGTAAAGTCTTTTCATCTCTTTCAAATTGACTCCATGGATATCTGTGCTTTCTAATACAAACATATGCACTGAGCTGTACTGAGGCCTTGTCCAAAGTCAGTTTAAATCTTCTGCTTATATGATTGTATTGGAGGTATACCTTTCTTGTATATAGTGTTTTTGAATCAAAAAACATTTGTCAGCTTAATTTTTTCACTACAGCCTCACCAGACTTTCTCCAAACGTAACGACTATCAGCATGACCAAATAGCTCAATTTTTGTTTCATCACTCCACAAAACCTTTGACCAGAACTCATATCCATCAATCAAATGCCGTTTGGCAAACTTTAAGCGACTGTCCTTGTGACGTTTTCCTAAGAGTGGCTTTTTCCTTGGCCCGCGACCATTTAGACCTTCACCATGCAATCCTCGACCTATGATTGAAATGGAAACCCCAGTCCCACTTGCAGTCAATTCACTATAAATATCTTTGGCAGTCGATTTCAGATTGTTATTAACCTTCTTGACAATTTTTCTACTTGTTCTTGGTGAAAGAACCTTCTTTTTTCCAGACCGAGGGAGCGTTGTGACAGTACCAGTCTTATACTTCCTGATAATAGAAACAATAGTTGAAATTGGGATACTCAAATGCCTGGATCTTGCAAAGTCTTGCATCCTTCTCCAGCTTTGTGACAATAAATAATTTTCTGCCTAAGGTTCCCTTCAGATAGTTCTTTACTTCCTCCCATACTGACTTATTTGTAATGACAACAATCATCCTATGCTTAACCCTTTTATACAAATTTTCACCTACAATCCAGCATTTTCTAGAATTAGGTTCTGCATTACTATATTGACATTTATACACAATACTATCGTAGCACCAAAGGGTATGAATACTAAAAATAAAATAGCTGAAATAAATAATTGTAGACATCTATTTCTTGTAACTTTGTCCTCATCCACAAAAGCAAAACTCTTGCTACAATAGATTTTTCCTAAAATTATTTAATTAAGAAAAAATAAATTTACTCCAATCCACACCCCCTCACCTCCCTTCCCTCCCTCCCTCCCTTTGGTAAGGTGAAATGACCCAAGGAATAAGGCATGGGACTGTGGAACTTTAGTTAACATAAAGTAGTGCCAGACATCATGTTTTAAAATCTGAGTCCTGTATAGCTAATGGAAGTGCAAAGCAGGTAAGATTTATGAAATTATTTTGTTAGCTGCAATCACTTGAATGGGTTCACTCTTGTGTATGGTATGTAATTGAAGGTTAGAGGGGATTCTGATACGATATGTGCTTGAAGGTTATAGGGGATTCTGATACGACATGTACTTGAAGGTTAGACGGGATTCTAAGAGCTTGAATGAGCTCTAGTCACTGGGATATGACGACAAACAGAAAATTATACAGAGTAAATCTAAATAACATGATTAATACCAAGTTGTTCTTTAAGGAAAGCCCTTTCTACACAAAAGTGCCCACAACTTCATTCAATATCTAGACTGGATTGATCTAAGTTGCCCACAGGATTAGTACTGCAATTTCACTTGATGTGTATGTCCATAAACTTGAACTCCTGTCTGTCACTTAACAACATAGTGGTGCTTTACAATATGTAGGCAATGCTGCTCTATGAAAAGCACACTCTGAAGTACCGCAGATCAAAGCAAAGTGACAGTAGCGCTCATCAATACAGGCTGTGCTCATCTTTATTTACCTGAACAAGTGCACGTCGTCTAAAGAATATGAACATGATCAGAGAAATATAGAACCTTAAAATAGCAATTCCACGATGTCTGTCTACAATGAACTTAACAAATTCAGCAGATACACCGCCAAATTATGACACTTTATTCTGTAAAGAACTTTCTAAGAGAGTTACTTGGCTCTCTAGACTTAGACAAAGTAAAAATAAAGTGCGACATACATACGTGCACACACCACTACTGTAAGGTTAGTAAAATAGAAATGCAATATGTAATCCCTAGTTATCAATGTGTGTTGGAAAATACTATAGACAGTGGCTTTTGTGAGCCATGCATAGCAGCAGAGCAAAAATAAAAACCCAATGTAATTGAGTGTGTACTTACGCATTAAGGTGCACATGTGCTTTTCTGCAACATAGTCTGTAAACAGCTTTGTAAGATCCTCTTTCAGGTCTCTGTTCAGCTTGGTTTCAATGTAAAATTTATTCTGCAAAAAGAGAAACATCACATCATTTTGCAGGTGTCACAGATTAAAGATCACATACTCAATTCCCTTCAGGTGGTCTCAGTTCCATACAAAATTAGCTTGGTTTGTTTGCTGTAGTGCAGTGTGAAATCAAAAATCGTTTCTGAAAATGTGGAAATGAACCAGCAATTTAAACTGTACAGCTAATACACTGTATGGTAAAACATCCATTTACAGTGGTGATTGTAATTGTTTAACTGCCTTTCTCATTCAAGAAACTTCTTAAAAACATACAATTCAACCACTTTAAATAAATAACACAGTACTGCACTACACAATACTGTAAACACCAGAGATTGCAGGCTGAACAGGGCATTTTCTACGAGAACAGGGCAGCAGAGCTCACAAGATAGACTACCAAAGGGCTGTGTGGAAAACAAAGGTGTGCTGATAATCAAGGTTTCACTGTAGTAAGAACATAAGAACATAAGAAAGTTTACAAACGAGAGGAGGCCATTCGGCCCATCTTGCTTGTTTGGTTGTTAGTAGCTTATTGATCCCAAAATCTCATTAAGCAGCTTCTTGAAGGATCCCAGGGTGTCAGCTTCAACAACATTACCGGGGAGTTGATTCCAGCCCCTCACAATTCTCCATGTAAAAAAGTGCCTCCTATTTTCTGTTCTGAATGCCCCTTTGTCTAATCTCCATTTGTGACCCCTGGTCCTTGTTTCTTTTTTCAGGCTGAAAAAGTCCCTTGGGTCGACACTGTCAATACCTTTTAGAATTTTGAATGCTTGAATTAGGTCGCCACATAGTCTTCTTTGTTCAAGACTGAACAGATTCAATTCTTTTAGCCTGTCTGCATATGACATGCCTTTTAAGCCCGGAATTATTCTGGTCGCTCTTCTTTGCACTCTTTCTAGAGCAGCAATATTTTTTTTATAGCGAGGTGACCAGAACTGCACACAATATTCAAGATGAGGTCTTACTAGTGCATTGTACAGTTTTAACATTACTTCCCTTGATTTAAATTCAACACTTTTCACACTGTATCCGAGCATCTTGTTAGCCTTTTTTATGGCTTCCCCTCATTGTCTAGATGAAGACATTTCTGAGTCAACAAAAACTCCTAGGTCTTTTTCATAGATTCCTTCTCCAATTTCAGTATCTCCCATATGATATTTATAATGTACATTTTTATTTCCTGCGTGCAGTACCTTACACTTTTCTCTATTAAATGTCATTTGCCATGTGTCTGCCCAGTTCTGAATCTTGTCTAGATCATTTTGAATGACCTTTGCTGCTGCAACAGTGTTTGCCACTCCTCCTACTTTTGTGTCGTCTGCAAATTTAACAAGTTTGCTTACTATACCAGAATCTAAATCATTAATGTAGATTAGGAATAGCAGATGACCTAATACTGATCCCTGTGGTACACCACTGGTTACCACATTCCATTCTGAGGTTCTTCCTCTAATAAGTACTTTCTGTTTTCTACATATTAACCACTCCCTAATCCATGTATATGTGTTTCCTTGAATCCCAACTGCGTTCAGTTTGAGAATTAATCTTTTGTGCGGGACTTTGTCAAAAGCTTTCTGGAAATCTAAATAAACCATGTCATATGCTTTGCAATTATCCATTATCGATGTTGCATCCTCAAAAAAATCAAGCAAGTTAGTTAGACATGATCTCCCTTTCCTAAAACCATGTTGACTGTCTCCCAGGACCCTGTTACCATATAGGTAATTTTCCATTTTGGATCTTATTATAGTTTCCATAAGTTTGCATATAATAGAAGTCAGGCTTACTGGTCTGTAGTTACCTGGTTCAGTTTTGTTTCCCTTTTTGTGGATCGGTATTACGTTTGCAATTTTCCAGTCTGTCGGTACCACGCCTGTGTCAAGAGACTGCTGCATGATCTTGGTTAGCGGTTTGTAAATTACTTCTTTCATTTCTTTGAGTACTACTGGGAGGATCTCATCCGGCCCAGGGGATTTGTTTATTTTAAGAGCTCCTAGCCCCTTTAACACTTCTGCCTCAGTTATGCTAAAGTTATTTAAAACTGGATAGGAACTGGATGACATGTGGGGCATGTTGTCAGTATCTTCCTTTGTAAAAACTTGTGAAAAGTAATCATTTAATATATTTGCTATTTTTTTTTCTTCATCTACCATTTTGCCATTTGTATCTCTTAAACATTTAATCTCCTCTTTGAATGTTCGTTTGCTGTTGTAATATTGGAAAAACATTTTGGAATTGGTTTTAGGTCCCTTAGCAATGTTCATTTCTATTTCTCTCTTGGCCTTTCTAACTTCCTTTTTGACTTGCGTTTGCAGTTCTGTTTACTCCTTCTGCGTACTTTCTTTTTGGTCCTTTTTTAATGCTCTGTAAAGTGCCTTTTTTCGCTGAATATTTCTTTTAATTGATCTATTAAACCATTTTGGCAATTTAGTTTTACATTTAGATTTGTCTACTTTAGGGATGTAATTGTTTTGCGCCTCTAGTACTACATTTTTGAAGAACAACCATCCTTCTTCTGTGGGTGTTTTCTCTATTTTACTCCAATCTACTTCTGTTAGTCTCTGTTTCATACCTTCATAGTTTGCTTTTCTAAAATTGTAAACCTTAGCTTTAGTCATTACTTTTGGGGTTTTAAAAAACACTTCAAATGAGACCATGTTGTGGTCTGAGTTTGCCAGTGGTTCTCTGACCTCTGTTTTAGTTATTCTATCTTCGTTATTTGAAAAGACTAAATCAAGGCATGCCTCCCCTCTAGTGGGTGCCTTCACAAATTGTGTTAGGAAGCAGTCATTTGTCATTTCCACCATTTCTATTTCATCCTTCGCTCTACCCACCGGGTTTTCCCATTTTATTTGGGGGAAGTTGAAATCCCCCATTAGTATGGCTTCTCCTTTGCTACACACATTTCTAATGTCATTGTATAACAGATTATTGTGCACACCGTCTGAATCTGGCGGTCTATAGCATGCTCCTATTATTATGCCTTTTGAATTTTTGTCCGTTATTCTGACCCATATTGATTCGGTTTTATTTTCTTTGTCCAGGTTTAACACCTGGGCTTCAAGACTGTTTTTTATGTATAGCATTACCCCTCCTCCTCTTCTGTCCTGCCTGTCTTTCCTATACAGTGTATACCCACAAATATTATATTCGTCCCCATCACTCTCAGACAACCACGTTTCTGTAACACCTATCACATCATAGTTACCTGTTAGTGCAGTAGCTTCAAGTTCTAGAATTTTGTTTCTGATACTTCTAGCATTTAGATAAATACATAGCTTTCTTCAGCTCTGGCTCACACTCACTTTCCCAGCTTTCTTCAAGAGCCGGTGCAGGACTGCAAACATACAGCGTCCTATCAGCACAAACTGGCTTCATGAAGCAAAAATGAAAGCACTTGCTAGGAGGTATGAAAATGAATACACTACTCTACTTTTTTAAATACCACTTCAAGCAGCAATTAAAGGCATTATGTGAGAAGAGTTCACTATTGTTTGAGTTAGGTGTACAGCAGAATTCAAAATGTACAGAATGGATCCAGGGGGGGCATAAAAGGGTTCAGGGAAAAAAAAAAAAAAAAAAAAGTTAAATTACAGCACATATAACATAGTTTGAGTACACCTGCTTGAAACCAGGTTTTTCATGATTATCTATGCGTTTAACTGTATAAACGTGTCTATAAACACTTAATATTTCATTATATGATACATGTACTTATATAAGCTGATAATCATAAGTGAACTGCATTCCAAAATTTACTTTTTAAATGAAAATGTAAATCTTGTCAATTTCAATGAAATGGTCACCCAAAGCAAGGGGATTTCGTCTGAAGCCCAAGTCAGTTAAAAGTCTGAAATGTGTCAAACACAGTGTTAGAACACTGGCCTAACTATAAAAGTGTCTGTATCAGATGTTCTCTGAATTAACTAGCATGTTACCTAATCAACCTTTTGTCACCAATTATTGTTAACAGGTGACTCCATGATTACTATAAATATAGATAGCATAGGCACAAGTTTGTCATTCCTGAATGTAAGGGAGCAGAAAATGGCAAAATACACTGAGTTAAGCAAAGAGAAAAGACTGTAATTACTTTAAGAAATGAAGGTCAATCTTTAAGACAAATCGCAAGAACTTTGCAAGTGTCACTGCTGTGGCCAAGACCATCAAACGATTTGAAGAAACTGGCACTCATGAGGACCGAACAAGGTCAGGCATGCCAAGGGTGACAGAGAACAAGTTCATTCAAGTCACAATTCTGCGAAACCGGCTAAATGCTACTAGAATTACAGATGTTTCAACATGAGCTGTTCAGGAGGAGACTGCATGAAACTGGCCTAACTGGAAGGATTGCTGGAAAGAAACCACTGTTAAGTGTGCAGAATAAGAGGGAGACTTGCCTGGGCCAAAATCACAGAAACTGGACGTTTGAGGAGTGGAAGTCGGTCTTATGGACCGATGAGTCAAAATTTGAAATATTTGGGTCCAACCACCGAATATTTGTAAGACGCAGAGAGGGTGAGCGCATGAGTTCTGCATGTGTGGTTCCCACTGTCAAGCATGGAGGAGGCAGTGTCATGGTCTGGGGTTGCTTTGATGGTGACAGAGTTGGTGATCTTTACCAAGTCCATGGCAAGCTCAATCAGCATGGCTATCATAGCATACTTCAGAGGCATGCCATTCCATCAGGATTACGGCCTCTTCTTATGGCAGTCCTTCATTCTTTAGCAAGATAATGACCCGAAACACACCTCAAAGTTGTGCAAGAGCTATCTAGCAAAGAAGGAAAGTGAAGGATAACTCAGTCTAATGACCTGGCCTGCCCAGTCTCCAGACTTCAATCCCATAGAACTTGTATGGGATGAACTGGACAGAAGAGTCAAAGCAAAGCTACCCACAAGTGCCCTACATTACACTGATACTCCTTATGTTTTGTTTTGTTTTGTATATTGTAACATGTGCTTTCATTTTCAAGTATTTACAGCAACATATACGACGTAAAACATTGTCAATTATGAAAAAAACCTAGTTTCCAGCAAGTGTACTCAAACTTTTGACTGGTACTGTGTGTGTGTGTGTGTGTGTGTCTATATATATATATATATATATATATATATATATATATATATATATATATATATTATATATATATATATATACATATATATATATATATATATATATATATATATATATATATATATATATATATATATATATATATATACGGAACACCTCCACAGTCGTCATTCTAGACGATCAGGTGACAGGTGGAACACTCCATGCCTTGTTTATTGCTCAATACGTGGTGTGCCCATTAGTAAGCATGTTAAGGTTGCTTTTATTATTATGGCTTGATGACTGGTTCGTGCAAAAGAAAAAAAATTAACAGCGGATCCAATGGGATGTTGGATTTTTCTTTTAACATCAAGCATGCAAGCAAACTAATCATTATTTTGCTGTGATAGCAAAACTGTCTAATAGCAATGTAACCATATTGTACAATATGTACTTTACATATGAAAATTCACTGTGAAGATTTCCGGATTGCTTTGGCCCCGGTAATACTGAGATTCTGGGTATGATCATCAGTACATGGTGCTGGCTTACTTCTCTAAAGGTACTTTGGCTGGCCTGGCCTGTCTGCCTTTCCACAGATTTATGGCAGGCAACTTGAATTAAAGAGCAGCTCCCGAACTCGGATTGTAGTTAAAGATCACATATATACATATGTTTTTCTGACTTCAGTCTTCAACATTTAGCAGGAATTATAATTAGAGCTTTCGTTGGAATGTAAAATTGTCCCTAAATGGAGGTTTGAAGACTGTAAAAACAATTTGCAGTATTTCATTTAACTTCTTTATTCATAGCGGTATTTCTGCATCATCTATTTTGATGCTAAAGATTGAGAGCAAAACACAATATAAATAGGGTTCTACTGAGAACATTTTTTTTTTGTTGTTTTAATGCTTGAGGCTTTATTTAAAAGTAAAACTTGTACTTCTTTTTCTACAAGCTTTATAATGTTCTTATAGATATACAGAATGACAGTCCATCTTGCTAAATTTCAGTACCTCAGTTTAACAGAAAAAAAGAATAGCAACAAAGGAAGTTTGTATATTTACAACATTTTGTCCAAATTGGTTCTACTACTTGTTTGAGGAAGGTGAAAACAAAAGTAGGTCATGCCTCTCATCTTTAACAAGACACAGAGCAGAAGCAGAGATAAAAAAAAAAACAATATATTGATTAACCGATCATTTGTTGCGAGCCTCTTTGAACAATTCAAATCACCCTGATTCCCTATTTGGAGCTTCAGGTATATTTTTTTTTTTTCCCGCTCTATTTGAAAGCTTCTGTTAATCTACATATTTGTAGATTTCCTCCTCAGTATTACTGTAAAAGTTTAATTAAAATCAACATTGCAGGCCACTCTGCGGAAATAACATTATCCATCTATCTAGATGACAAAGACTGGAAACAGGATATCTAATAGAGCCCTTCAAATATTGCATGCTGATTAAAAAACAGAAAGAAAACAAACTTCTGATTTAAATATCCAAAATTCACTCTAGTGTTTCCTAGTTTGTTTTAGAACACCATCACCATGCATAAAGTGATTGGCTAAATAATCAGATAATGGTCTTAACAGCCCACCATACATTTGCCCTGGCACACTGTTTGAAAAGTCTGCATGCTTGATTAGTCATGCTCTTTTAGCAAGTGGCGTTCTTTCCGGCCAAGGTTTTCCCACCCAGGAGACTGTTTTGATAGACAGATTGGTGAATGCAGCCTCTGTGTTGAGGGACGAGCTGGTTGCACGGGCCCCACTATCATAACCCTTGTGAAGTCAACCCTCACATCTCCCATCAGCTTATAGAGGTCTACTGATTTGACCATATACTGCAAGCTAAGGGGATTTCCTACTTGTTCATCCATTCTTTAATATATTTAGTCTAATGAGCACAGTTAATAAGATGTGCACCCGCAATAAAGAATGGGATGTATTTGGCTCCACTCACCATGTATATGAATAGAGGCACAATGCTCTGTAATGCTCCCATGTACTGGGCGAGGGCTGTGTCAAACTTCTCAATGTACTGGTCTGGAGGACTGGCCTGCAAAAGGTCAAGAAAACAGTGCAATCATGGGGAAAAAAAACAGTCAATAGTACTGCAGTACCCCTAATACAAGTCTGGTCTATACAAGCCTGGGATCCAGTGGATGTCTGGTTCAAACTGAAGACCCCCAACCTCCCTTTCTCCCTTCCCTGCATTTAAGTATAGAACTGATGTCTCACTTTACACCGCATTAGCAGTGAAGCATAAATGTTCCTTGTCAACTTTTAAGCTGTTAATCAGTTAATACATAGATAGTACCTATCTGGTCTACTACTATACAACCAGCTTATGCTTTGTGCTGTTCTGAAAAACCCAGAAACTTCCAATTTCTTTTGCTCTTCCTCATTGTGGTTAGTGCATCTCCACTCCCTTTAGTTTGACCCCTCCCTGGACCAGCTTTGTGTTTCAACAGTTTTGAAGTTTTATTCGAATAATACTTAGGCAGGTCAACTTTATTAGTGTTCTCATAACACTGTGTATACGATGTGACAGAATCAGATTGTTTCAGATCTTTACAGGGATGACATTACAGGTAGCCATGGAAATCCACTAGCTGAAATAAAGGAAGTGCATGAGAAATGAGAAGTTCTAGCAACTCTGATAAGTTGCTGCGCTATTCAAAAAAGTTCAAACCCATTGTCCAGGTCATATTAAAAAAAAAAAAAAAAAAAAAAAAATCATAACTATTGAGAATATCTGAACTGAAAATACCATAAAAGGTAAGGGAAAGTTTTAAAAAATAAATAAAACCTGTCAATTATAATTTGAAGCTATTTGTGCTTTACCAGGTTTAAATATTTTGATACACAAACACAGGCTTTAGACTTTCCTTTTAAACTGTGAACTCAGGCATCTGATATTATACCCCACAGTATGCCAGACACTTGGAGCAATACCTCTCCACTATAATCTTTATAGCAACCATCTTACAGAACTCAATGACTCCAGCGTCCATTTCCAAACTGCATTCATACGCAGTGTTTTTCTTTCTCTTTTGAAATGCAGCCGTACAGGATACAGAAACACATTGTTCCAAGGATTAACAGGCTCTTCTTTGTTTAACTGGGCTCCTTGCTTTTAAGTATAATGATACACATTTTCTTGAATGCATGCAGGATGTATAAGTGTTCTTCTGACAGTCATTCAACATTAATTTCCAGGTGCTCTCTTATAAACAATTCTATTTCTGCTTCCCTATTATGCAAAAATAATAATGATGAAATGTGGTCTTCACTTCTTTCAAAAAAATTAATTGGTGTTTTCAGAAAAAAAAAATCAGCCTAAACTGAAGTACACCAGCTTTTAGAATGTAGCCCAGCGTGTCAGTGCTGTAACACACCCAGCTGAAGTACATCAGCTTGCAGAATGCAGCTCAGCATGTCAGTACTGTAAGACACCTAGCTGAAGTACACCAGCCTTCAGAATGTAGCCCAACGTAGTAGTGATTGCTGATAGTGCACTGCTTCAAAACGAAAAGGTAAAAAAAAAAAAAATTAAAAAACAAACTTTCTGAAACAGCGGCACATGGCAGTGTAGTAATGTTAAATATTATTTGTTTCACTCGACACACTGCTACAGTTGGGACTGATTTAAAACAAAACATGTATCAGCATCCTGTATTTGTTCAGAGCCTCAGTAACTTTTAAGCAACAACACAGATTACGTTCTTGACAGTAAGTTAATATATACAGTGCCGTGAAAAAGTATTTGCCCCCTGTCTGATTTTCTGCATTTTTGCACATTTTTCACATTGAATTTGGTCAGATCTTTTTGTGGGTTGTAATAGTATATAGACGGAGTCTGAGAGAAAAATGACACCAAAGTTTGGCGCTTCTTTCATTTGTTTGGTGTGCAAGGTAATCAAACATGCAAAACGTTATTGCCCACCTAATTAAGAAGTGGAAGGTGCCTAGATCATGCCGTCCATCCAAACTGGATGACCAAGCAAGAAGGAGACTGATCAGGGAAGCTACCAAGAGGCCAATGGCAACTCTGCAAGAGCTACAGACTTTTATGGCAAAGACTGGTCAATGTATGCATGTGACAACAATATCCCAAGCACTCCACAAATCTGGCCTGTATTTTACTCAAGAAAGCCCACCTTGAATCCCATTTGAAGTATGCAACAAAATACTTTTTGGCCTAAATGCACAGCATTATGTTTGGCGCAAATCCAACACATCACCCAAAGAACACCATCCCTACTGTGAAGCATGGTAGTAGCAGCATCATGTTATGGGGATGTTTCTCATCGGTAGGGACAGGGGCACTTGTCAGGATAGAAGGGAAAATGAATGGAGCAAAGTAGAGAGAAGTCCTTGAGGAAAACCTGCTGCCCTCTGCAAGAAAGCTGAAACTGGGACGGAAGTTCACCTTTCAGCATGACAACGACCCAAAGCACACAGCCAAATATACATAGGAGTGGCTAAGGAAAAAAAAGGTAAATGTCCTTGAGTGGCCCAGAGCCCTGACCTAAATCCAATCAAAAATTCGTGGCATTATTTGAAGATTGCAGTCCATCAATGCTCCACAAGAAACTTGACAGAGCTTGAACAGTTTTGTAAAGAAGAATGCACACCTAGATTTGGCAATATTTGACCAAAGTTGGTAGAGACCTATCCCAACAGACTCACAGCTGTAATTGCTACCAAAGGTGCTTCCAAAAAGTATTAACTCAGGGGAGTGGAGACTTATCCAGTTATGATCTTTCAGTTTTTTATTTTTAATATATAGTTTTTTTTCTCAATAAAAACTTTTTTTCCCTTAACAGTGTTGAGTATGATGTGTAGTTAAGCGGAAAAAATCTGAGGCACTGACGGGGATGTAGACTTTCTATAGGCACTGTGTGTGTGTGTGTGTGTGTGTGTGTGTGTGTGTGTGTGTGTATATATATATATATATATATATATATATATATATATATATATATATATATATATATATATATATGCACACACACACACACACACACACTTAGTGTACAAAACATTAGGAACACCGGCTCTTTTCATGAAATAGACTGACAAGAGGAATCCAGGTGAAAACTATATGAAGGGGAGACAGGTTAAAGAAGGATTTTAAGCCTTGACACAATTGAGACATGGATTGTGTATGTGTGCCATTCAGAGGGTAAATGGGCAAGGCAAAAGATTTAAGTGCCTTTGAATGGGGTATGGTAGTAGGTGCCAGGCGCGCCGGTTTGAGTGTGTCAAGAACTGCAATACTGCTGGGTTTTTCATGCTCAACAGTTTCCCATCTGTATCAAGGATGGTCCACCACCCAAAGGACATCCAGCCAATGGGAGGCCAATGGTCGAAAACAGCTCATTGATGAAAGAGGCCAAAGGAGGCTGACACGAATTGTGCAGAGCAACAAACAGGCTACAGTTAGTCAACTGACAGTTTAGTACAATATTGGTGCCGAAAGACCCATAAAAGAATGCACAACTCGTCGTACCTTAACACAAATGGGGTATGGCAGCCGACGACCTAACACAGTTTCACTTCTTTCAGCAAAAGACAAGAAACTGTAGTTGCAGTGGGCTAAGGAATGAAAACACTGGACACTGGAGGATTGGAAAAACACTGCCTGGTCTGGTGAATCCCGATTCCTGCTGTTTCAACAGGGGTAGGATATAAGAACATCTCTAAAGCACTGAATATCCCCCGGAGTACAGAAAAGACCATTATTAAGAAATGGAAAGAATATGGCACAACTGTGAATCTGTTAGAACAGGCCGTCCTCAAAATTCCCGTTCGCGGTGTCATCCTCTACACCGATTTACTCGGCATAGGCTACCTTGCAGCTCGGGCCTACGTGCCCCTCCCGAGCCTCGGGCTTTCCTAATGCGGCTGCACTTCCCATCAACGCCGACTGACTCGGCTACATTAGTACGGCATCGACTGCACTCTCCTCGGCGCCGACCCTGACGCCAAATTAACTCGTCACCCGCTTGGACATCTCCTCGACGCCGACTGAACGGCACCAGTTGGAAACATCTTCGGCGATGCTCACGATGCTGATTAAACTCAGCACTGGTCAGACCACCAACCTCGGCGCCGACTGACTCGGCACTGACGGCGCTCTGCGTGGCACTGACCTCAACGCCGATAGACTCTGCACCGACTGCTCGGCACAGACCACGCTTCCTCTTAGCCGATACACTTAAGTTGACAGCCAGTTCCGTCCGCGCTTTTCTGGGCATCGATATGGATGTCGATTACTCAGCTCGGCACCAACACGTTGCTCGGCACCAACGCCCAGTGCTATTTCACTGTGCTCTACAGGGTCCTCCAATGGGATCCACCAGTGTGACCAATTTGCGGCAAAGCTCCCCAGCAGGATGAACACTCCTCCTGCACCAGATGCCTAGGGCCAGACCACGCGGCCAGGGCACTGGCAGGAGAGTTGGACTGCTCTCTCTGCCGTAAGTTCTCCAAACAAACTAAGCGCATAAGGGTAGCCCTCTCGCCAGCAGAGTCTCTCTCCTCAGGGCTGGGGAGAATGAGATCGGTGGTAGAAGGCCCTTCCCAAAGGTCCTCAAGAACCCCGGCTGCCACTGTGACCATGGAGCTCCCCTTACCCCTGGATCATCTTCACCCTCCCCACCACCAAGGCGTAGAAACCCTTCCGTGGAGGCGAGATGGTCGCCACCTAGGTGACTGCCCCCTACCACTGGGCAACCTCAACTTCCCCATTCACAATCCTCATCCCCCAAGACAGGCGAGCTGTCGTTCACAGCACCGAGGTCGGATGTGTCCGACCCCGCCACTTCAGTTGGGCAGGCCACAGCGGAGGGCTCGATACCACCCCTTCCGCATATATCACAAATAGAGGAGTAATGGACCTTGATGCAGCACGCAGCCACGGACATTCTCTGGCCGGCAGAACAGGAGGGGAAGGAAAACTGTTTTCTCAAACAAAAAGGGCACCCACAACAAGCCCTACCCTTGTGCCAGGAATTCCTGGAGCTGGTTCGAGCATCTTGGGGCAACCCGGCATCCGCTCCCTCAGGCTCCAGAATGGCAGGGTCCCTGCTACACACCGCATGAGCCCAAGAAGCTGGCCTAGGCATGTTCTCTACCATTGGGGACACAGTCACGGTGCTGGTGCAATGTTTCACCTTCACCAGAGGGGACAAAAGACCCCACTTGCCCGTCCAAGCCCTGTAGGACTACTGACGGTAGGACGGTCGGCCAATGCAATGGCCATACTGGTGCTGTATCAGTCGCAGCTGGCGGGAAGGCTGCAGGAACGGGCAACTAAGGCGGGTCTCTAGCAGCGCTGGTAGCCACTCGCAGACACCTCTGGCTAACCCAGGCCAAGGTCATGAAGACCGAGAAGGTGGCACTATTAGATGCCCCTATTACACCGGAGGCAGACCTTTGGAGCAACCATTGATGTGAGCCTTGAGAGGTCCCACAAGGCCACGTAGGTCGCGTCAAAATTCTTGCGTCTTCCTGCCTACCGCCAGCGCCCTAGGTGGCTTCACAGCCTGCAGGAGAAACAAGGCCTGAACACCGCCCTCCACCACAGACCAAGCAAGCAGGCAGAGGAAGAGCCGGTGGTAAGGGACCACCACCTACTTCCATGTCCCGATCCGTCCCATGCACAGAAAATAGCTACACTTAGCCTTTCAAGGCAGCGCGTACGAATTCTGCGTTCTGCCATTTGGCCTGTCACTGGCACCCTGTACATTTTCACTGACTCCTCTCATGCTGCGGGGTAGTCGGAACTAACTGAACGATTGGCTAGTTTGCACGCTTTCCAAATCACGAGCCAAGGCACACACCAGACAGGTCATAGATCATGTCAAGAAGTTAGGGCTCTCCATACATCAATGTCTTAGTTCACAGTGTTCCTGAACTCTGAGCATGCTTGCCTCACTGTCGGAAAACAGGACTCGGTCGTTGGAAGTCACACTCTTCCAATTCAGAGAGGATGCTCTTCTACAGGTCAGAATATTCCAAAGGTTGTTGGGGCTGATGGCAGCCGCCTCAAGAATCCTTCCCCTAGAGCTGCTGGGAATGCATCCGCTTCAAGCTTGGGTGAATGCGCTCAAGGTGCACCTGGTCCACTATTTACACCAGCTGGTGTGAGTGTCCAGACAATGCCGGAAGACACTGGAGTGGTGGCTCCTCGGATCTCACCTCAGCTTCCCCCTCGGCTCCCCTCACAGAAGGGAAGTAGTCACTTCGGACGCCTCCAGCCTGGGCTGGGGTGCGGTCTGGAATTGAAGGGGAAAACAAGGTCAGTGGAAAGGACCTTGGTAGCAATTGCATATAAATGCCCAAGAACTGCAAGCAGTAGCCCTAGTGCCATCTCATTTTCGCCAGCAGTTCGTGCACAAACACATGCTGGTCCAGACAGACAACATGACAGTGGGCGCCTACATAAACCACCAAAGTGGCCTGCGCTCACCTGGCTTTCACCATATGGCGCACAGAGTCCTGTCCTAGACACACAGAAACTTGCGTTCCATCAGGGCGGTCCACCTCCCCGGTGTGGACAACAGAGCAGCAGACTTCCTGTCCAGAGGTGCTCCAGACAGCTCGGAGTGGAGACTGCACTCTCTGGTTGTGAAACAAATTTGGGAGAGATTTCGTACAGTACACGTTGACTTCTTTGCAACAGCTGAGTCCACTCATTGCCCCCTGTGGTTCTCTATGGAGAGAGAAGGGGTCCCCTGGGAGTAGACGTGCTAGCTCACCCCTGCCCACAGGAGCTCTTGTATGCGTTCCCTCTGCTACCGCTGCTGACCCTGACACTAGAGAGAATCAGGGTGGACAAAGCCCAGGTTTTGCTGGTCGCATCCAGGTGGCCGAAGCACCCCTGGTTTGCTCTCCTCTCCAACATGTTGTGGAGCCAACTGTGGCAGCTCCTGCTCTGCAAGGACCTCCAGAGCCTAGCGGTGAGGGGGGGGGCACCAAACCCAGCCCAGCTCCAACTCTGGGTTTGGCCGTTGAACGGAGCCGTCTATCCAGACGAGGACTGCCAAACGCAGTGGTAGAGACACTACAGTCTGCTAGGGTGCCTAGCACCAGAGCCAAGTATTTGTATAAATGGAATATTTCCAAAACTACTGCATTGCTGGGGGTCACGACCATGTGACCTGCCCTACTGTGACAATTCTAACCTTCTTACAACTGTTTGATGTGGGAAAATCTGCATCTACTCTGAAGGTCTACTTGGCAGCAATATCGGTGTGCCACGATAAAACTGACTCTGTGTCCACTGGGGCACACTTCCTGGCAGTGCAATTTTTGAAGGGGCCCGGAGGCTCTGTCCTCAGATGAAAAGCATGGTCCCTAAGTGGGATCTGGGGCTGGTGCTTGGGGTCCTTGCAGGTCCCCCATTTGAGCCCATGGCCTCAGCAGAGCTGTGCCCTGTTTCCCTCAAAGTGGTGTTTTTATTAGCCATTAGCCATTATTAGCTAGAAGAGTAAGTGAGCTTCATGCGCTGTCCATCGATGACACCTGTATGGCTTTCACTGGTAATGACTCACGGGTAACATTAAAAACTAACCTGGCCTTTTTGCCAAAGGTGGCTTCATCATTCCATATTAACCAACCAGTGGGTTTGGAAGCTTTCAGACCTCCCCCGCGTGATTCCGAGGATGATCGCAGACAGCACATGCTTTACCCGGTCCAGGCTCTGCGCTGTTACCTGGATAGGAAGGCGTCCAGGAGACAGTCAAACCATCTGTTTGTCTGCTATGGGTCCCGACTAGAGGTCAAGCACCTTTCGAAGCAACGTCTAGCACACTGAGTGTCGGATGCCATACGCTTGGCGTATGAACAGACAGACTCCCCCATGCCAGGGGACATTACGGTCCATTCCACCAGGGGCCAAGCAACTTCATGGGCTCTCTTTCATGGCACCTCCTTGGATGAGCTTTGCAATGCTGCTACATGGACAGGTAGTCAGACATTTACGTGTTTTTACCGCATTGATGTTGCAAACGTGTGAAGCCCTCCCTGGGCTCTAGGGTGTTGCAGGTGGCATGCCCTTAGGCGTCATAAGAGCTCTGAGGCTATCGTTGTGGGGTTGTACTATCAGTAATCTGGAGCCACGACAGCTTTGGTACAGCTTTCCCATTCGGTAGTGGTTGTCATTCAAATTGAAAGGGAACGTTAGGTTATTACCATAACCCTGGTTCCCTGAAAGAGAATGACAACCATTACCCTTTGAGGCCGTGTCCCCAGCTGACCTGTTTTCGAAAGAAAATGGCGATGTGCTACTGTGAGGTCGTCCCTCTTCAACAGGAGATGGGAAGGACTTCCCTCTCACAGCAGGGCCCTGATAGAGGCAGCTTTTTTATATGTGCACAACCCTGTCTAGTACCATGTAAAATATTCAGAATTTGTGCTCTTTGTGCAAACTGAGGCCTCAGGGAACGGATATAACAGCTTGATCCAAGATATGAATTTGGGGCCAAAATCAAATTTGTGAAGGGTAGCAAACAAATAGTCCTATTCGACTTGATCAAATGCCTTTTCATCGTCTAGAGACAAGAACCTAGGGAGATTGTGACGTGGACTGTGTATAGATCAGATTACAAAAGTGACAGAGGTTAAAGAAAGACTGCCTATCTCTTAATGAACCCCATCTGATCCAGTGAAATAATGGAGGGTAAGACATTTGCGAGCACCTTCACGTCAACACTGAGAAGGGAAATGGGCCTATCCACAGACAAGGGGATCCTTGTTCTTTTTTAAGAGCAGAGATATTGTAGCCTGATGGAGGGTTAAGGCTTCAGAAAACAGGTAACATCAAAGGAGACAGCTGTGGGGCACATTTTTTGTAGAACTCTGTGGAGAAACCATCAGGTCCTGGCGATTTTCTGCTCTGCATATATTTTATTGCTTCATTTATTTCTAATAGCATTAGGGGTTCGTCCAATTCAGTTTTAGTTTGGGGGTTAAGAGTGGGAATGTTAAGTTTATTAAAAAATGCGTTTATTTGAGCAGGATTGTCCAAAGATTCTGAGGAGTAAAGTGTTGAATAATAATTTTTAAATTCATCATTGATTCCCTGTTGGTTGATAGTTGTTAAGCCAGACTGGATGTTTATTCCTGTAATAAGGTTAGATACTTCCCTCTTATGGAGTTGATGTGCTAAAATCCTACTGGCTTTGTCTCCATGTTCATAAAATGTATAACGTGATTTAAGTAATACCTGCTCATTTTTTTTTTCTGGACAAGAAATCAAACTCTGTTTAAAGGGCCAACCGTTTTTTGTAAAGGTCAGGGGTTGGGTTATTTGCATATTCCTCATCTATTTTTAGAATCCAGTCTGTGAGTTCAGACAATCTGCTCAAGTAATGTTTCCTTAATTGCACCGAATATGAAATGATTTCCAGAAAGGCGGCTATTTGGGAAGAAATAAATTCAACAATATTTTTATCTGAGAGTAGAAGTGAGTTAAAGCGCCAGGAGCGGCGAGGGGAGGGTTGATGGTTTATTTGAAACTGTAAGTGCTATAACAAGTGGTGCATGTATATGTGTGTGTGTGTGTGTGTGTGTGTGTGTGTGTGTGTGTGTGTGTGTGTGTGTATATATATATATATATATATATATATATATATATATATATATACATATATATACACACACATATATATATATATATATATATATATATATATATATATATATATATATATATATATATATATATATATATATATATATATATATATATATACACACACACACACACACACACTTACAGTTATTATTGTAAAAAGGAAATCACATAAAATAAAAGTATGATGCCCAATCTGCTGGAGGCGATTTGCTGGGAACCAGAGAAAAATAAAAAAAATTAACTAAAAGGACAATGAACGAATGAATGAATGAATAAATTAATGAATAAATTTAGCCAGTTCAGCCATTCTAATCCCCCCAGCACATAAACATTTAAAAATGTGAAAAGGCAGAGAGAAAATACTAATTAAAAATAACAAATACTAAATACTAATAATTTTTTTTTAAATAAATAAATAAATAAAAAACACACACACACACACACACACACATTGGCATCCCTGGGCTAGTGAAATAACTTACTGTGCACTTCAAGACTTTGTACAATGTCCATTCCAGTTTCAAAAGGAATGTTTATATGCGTACTTTATTGCAAGACATAAGCAATGATTACTGTTCATCTTGCTAAAAAGACTGAAAAAGGATGTAATATGTGACTTATCAGTTTAGGACGTGACTGAAGTGTCCGCCGAAGCGTGGCTCGGTTGAATGTGGTTCTGAAAGTGGAGAGATGCATCTCCTAGAGTCGTAAAGAAGTGTGCTTTGCCATTAATGGTCATCTTCAAACGAGCCAGGTGTAAAAGGCCATACTGAATCCCAGCACTTCGCAACTGTGACTTAATTCCATTGTAGGATGCTCTTCTTCGTGCCAGGTCTGCACTGAGATCAGGGAAGATGTGGATTCTATTGCCGTTATATGTCAGTGGGCCCTTTCCTCTTGCCTGGCGAAGAATTTTTTCTTCATCCTCGAAACAATGCATCTGGACAATCATCTGTCTCGGCCTCTCCCCAGTCCTTGGCTTCGGGGCGAAAGATCTGTGAGCTTGGTCGATTTCGGGATCCTTCTGGAAAGAAGCTACATCAATGACTTTTGAAAAGAATGAGAACATAAAAGCTGTTGGATTATTGCTTTCCTTTCCTTTGGGGATGCCAATAATGCGCAAGTTCTGTCTCCTAGAACGATTTTCCAAATTGTCAGCTTTCTCCAGTAGGGCCTTGTTTTTATCCGTTAGGGTGGAACACAAGGTTTCCAAAGAGGTAACCCTGCGATCAATATCTGCCACCGAGCGTTCGTGGTCTTGCATGCTGGGCATCAACGCTTCTTTAAGTGTTTCCAGGGATGCCTGTACTTCGGTGTGGAATGTTTGGGATTCGGTATGCGTATCAACCCTGAATTTAAGGAACTCTGATCTGTAGGACGACATTTCCGAACGCAGGATCTCAGTAATTTGCATAGCCAGTGAAGAGTTTGTGGCGGCTGGGCCTACGAGCTCCTGCTCTATCGGATCGTGACCTAAATGATCCTCTGAAGGTTGTGGACACCTATCCTTCGATTTAGACATTTTGTGTTGTAGCTGGAGAGTTTCACTGAAATATGTTGGTATATTGTTGAGTTAACTGTACAGATGTGAGAAAAAATAAGTAATATGGTGGAGAGAGGCGTTTCTTGAGTCTACGCCATATGACACCGTAATCGGAACTCCTAACCTAACATTTTCTACTAGCATGTAGCCTATAATTTAAATATGCTGCACCTTTTTCTTTTTTTTTCTCATTTATCTACCTTATTAACAAAAGTAGTATACTGTAAGTAAGAACATAAGAAAGTTTACAAACGAGAGGAGGCCATTCGGCCCATCTTGCTCGTTTGGTTGTTAGTAGCTTACTGATCCCAAAATCTCATCAAGCAGCTTCTTGAAGGATCCCAGGGTGTCAGCTTCAACAACATTACTGGGGAGTTGATTCCAGACCCTCACAATTCTCTGTGTAAAAAAGTGTCTCCTATTTTCTGTTCTGAATGCCCCTTTTTCTAAACTCCATTTGTGACCCCTGGTCCTTGTTTCTTTTTTCAGGCTGAAAAAGTCCCTTGGGTCGACACTGTCAATACCTTTTAGAATTTTGAATGCTTGAATTAGGTCGCCACGTAGTCTTCTTTGTTCAAGACTGAACAGATTCAATTCTTTTAGCCTGTCTGCATATGACATGCCTTTTAAGCCCGGAATAATTCTGGTCGCTCTTCTTTGCACTCTTTCTAGAGCAGCAATATCTTTTTTATAGCGAGGTGATCAGAACTGAACACAATATTCAAGATGAGGTCTTACAAGTGCATTGTACAGTTTTAACATTACTTCCCTTGATTTAAATTCAACACTTTTCACAATGTATCCGAGCATCTTGTTAGCCTTTTTTATAGCTTCCCCACATTGTCTAGATGAAGACATTTCTGAGTCAACAAAAACTCCTAGGTCTTTTTCATAGATTCCTTCTCCAATTTCAATATCTCCCATATGATATTTATAATGTACATTTTTATTTCCTGCGTGCAGTACCTTACACTTTTCTCTATTAAATGTCATTTGCCATGTGTCTGCCCAGTTCTGAATCTTGTCTAGATCATTTTGAATGACCTTTGCTGCTGCAACAGTGTTTGCCACTCCTCCTACTTTTGTGTCGTCTGCAAATTTAACAAGTTTGCTTACTATACCAGAATCTAAATCATTAATGTAGATTAGGAATAGCAGAGGACCTAATACTGATCCCTGTGGTACACCGCTGGTTACCACACTCCATTCTGAGGTTTTTCCTCTAATCAGTACTTTCTGTTTTCTACATGTTAACCACTCCCTAATCCATGTACATGTGTTTCCTTGAATCCCAACTGCGTTCAGTTTGAGAATTAATCTTTTGTGCGGGACTTTGTCAAAAGCTTTCTGGAAATCTAAATAAACCATGTCATATGCTTTGCAATTATCCATTATCGATGTTGCATCCTCAAAAAAATCAAGCAAGTTAGTTAGGCACGATCTCCCTTTCCTAAAACCATGTTGACTGTCTCCCAGTACCCTGTTACCATATAGGTAATTTTCCATTTTGGATCTTATTATAGTTTCCATAAGTTTGCATATAATAGAAGTCAGGCTTACTGGTCTGTAGTTACCTGGTTCAGTTTTGTTTCCCTTTTTGTGGATCGGTATTACGTTTGCAATTTTCCAGTCTGTCGGTACCACGCCTGTGTCAAGAGACTGCTGCATGATCTTGGTTAGCGGTTTGTAAATTACTTCTTTCATTTCTTTGAGTACTACTGGGAGGATCTCATCCGGCCCAGGGGATTTGTTTATTTTAAGAGCTCCTAGTCCCTTTAACACTTCTGCCTCAGTTATGCTAAAGTTATTTAAAACTGGACAGGAACTGGATGACATGTGGGGCATGTTGTCAGTATCTTCCTTTGTAAAAACTTGTGAAAAGTAATCATTTAACATATTTGCTATTTTTTTTTTCTTCATCTATGATTTTGCCATTTGTATCTCTTAAACATTTAATCTCCTCTTTGAATGTTCTCTTGCTGTTGTAATATTGGAAAAACATTTTGGAATTGGTTTTAGCTCCCTTAGCAATGTTTATTTCTATTTCTCTCTTGGCCTTTCTAACTTCCTTTTTGACTTGCGTTTGCAGTTCTGTGTACTCTTTCTGCGTACTTTCTTTTTGGTCCTTTTTTAATGCTCTGTAAAGTGCCTTTTTTCGCTGAATATTTTTTTTAATTGATCTATCAAACCATTTTGGCAATTTAGTTTTACATTTAGATTTGTCTACTTAGTATGCCCATGTCAAAATATATGGTTTACTATTACGTTATACTATTTTACTTTCAGTATACCAATATTTTTATGAAGGTTGTCACATATTGCCCAGCAATTTATTTATTTATTTATTTTTCATTTCACGGTCGGCTGTGACATAGCCTTGATTCGAACCAGAGATCTCTAGGCCTCAGGGCGCAGCCTGCACTCCTTGTGGAGTGCAGTATTTTTTTTTAAAGCCATAGACAAATTGAATAATGTGATATAGACCATTTAACGTTCATGTGACCGGAAATGACAAACAGGGGTATTTGGGCTTCTTTTTCAAGTCAAGTTGGCTTTTATTTTTTCACAGAGATCTGGCAACCCTGATTATTAAACTGCAGTCCTGTAGTTTCATGCAACAGTTGTGCGTTGACAAAATGCCATGAAAACTTAACATAAAGAAAATGAAGCAATAAGCTCAACAATTAAACTAAATAGGAAGTGAAAAGGTTACTTTTTTGTATGAACTCCAATAACCCTACATTCGTGTAACAAATATTTTAATTTTTTTTGTTCCTGGGTAGTAAATGTTATTTCCTAATTGCTTATGCCTCAAAAGTATAGAAAATGGCTATTATTAATCAGCCACTGACTCACTGTGTGACCCTGAACAAGTCACTTAACCTCCTTAACCTCTGTCTTTAGTTGAGACGTTGCTGTAAGTGACCCTGCAGCGGATGCATAGTTCACACACCCTAGTTTCGTATTTTGCAAAGCGCTTTGTGATGGTGGGCCACTATGAAAGGCGCTATATATATATATATATATATATATATATATATATATATATATATATATATATATATATATATATATATATATATATATATAATATAGAAAATATATATTGTGTGTGTGTTTATGTTTTGTTGTTTTCGATTGGATTTATATTTTTCCTTCCTGCCCACTAGAATTGCCTTGGTGCCCCAGAATGACCACACACTATTGTAATGACTTAATACATGTAGTAATTAATACATGTATTAATTCAAAATTAGTTTTTGACGGTGATGGCCTTCCATAGCACACAGGTTGAATTTCGTCGTGTTGCCGTCTATCATTAAATAAATTCTGATGATCAATAATAACCCGCCTCCGCTAAGTTCTCCAACTCACCTCCGGGGTGCTTGTTTACATATTTTACACAATCAGTATGATTTTCAAAAGTGGCAAAATAAGGGGCATAATAATATCACTAATTATAATTGCACAGGCTCATTTTATACAAACCATTTGAAAGCGATATACTCGGCAGCCAAAATTAGGTTTTAGAAATCACTTTGCGACCTCATTATTGTTTTGCACCTTTTGCGGGCTTACATAGGATGTAATACATGTGGAAAAAATAATTATGTGGCAATAGACAAGTTAATTTCTGCAAATCTATCATATGGTAGTTGCATTAAAGGTGAAACAACTTCCATAGTAAATACCAATCTGTTGGATGTAGGCAAACTTCCCATCCTAAGAACCCTATTCCTTTCTTCAGTTATTTTCAATTGCTTTAAAGCAGTGTTTAAAGAGCTGTTTTTTCTCGCTTTTCTTCCTGACAATCCTTACCTTTCAATCCTCTCTGAAAGAGTTACGTCTGTGTTTTGGACGTACATGTGATTCTTATACACTACCAACAGAACAGTTATTCTATATAACAGTATTAAAAGTAACCTTGGTGAATACATTAATGGCATTCAGCCACCTTGGTGAATACATTAACACATCAGCTAATGACGTAACCATATGCAAGTTACTGTTGGCCCACCAGCAACTAATGGTTGTTTTGCATTGTGTGAAAAAAAAATAAAATAATGAAAAAAGTTTTGGTGCAGTTAATGCTCCTGTGAGTTTCTGTGATTTTCATCTCTGGAAGTCTGTGTTCTGCTCAGCCTGGCTTCCTGATGACATTATTTGAATACACAAAATGACACAGCTGGCAGGATCTTCTTAAGAGAGGCCCAAGATTGAACTGCAAGGGTAGTGTTAATGAACGGTAATAAATACAAATGTAGCACCATCTGCAATGCAGAAAAATCACAAGAGGAAAAAACACACAGAACTTTGTGACTTTTTTTAAATGGCAGTCGCATTTATTTAAGTTTGGACTCAGGAAAGCTGTGAAACGTGACCCCCGGTAATATTATAAAGAACGAAAAACAACACTGAACTGTGCGTAACTGAAACATGATCTGTGTGATCAATGCATACATTGGGCAGTTAAGTATTGACTTTAAGCAATGTGCTGAGACTTGTAACTTTACGTCAGGGTTTCATTTTGATAGTTTTTTTAATGCAGCAAAAGAAAAAGGTGCATTTCTTTTAAACCAGTGCTTAATTTCTTTTCTTTAACTCTTTACACACAGCACCATTTCCGTCTGTTTTTCACTGTTTTCATTTATGTATGTTTAACTAAAGGATAGTTTGTGCTGCATGCATGTAACATATCCATGTCATGTCACTGCTATATATATTGCAATGGCGGCTCGTGTATACGGGCGCCGCCCCACCAGTTTAAATTAATAAGTAATAATAATATTTCTCACCCGTGCCACACACAGTAATAGGATGGGAGGAACAGATCAGAAGCCTGCATTTCCAATTGGTTCTGGGGTGCTGAAGCCTTTCGCCCCTGGAGCACATGCGTAGTAGTGATTTCTGAGCTCTTCGCGTGTAAAGCAATGCAAGTTTTCAATGAGCTCTGGAGCGCCCGTGACTGTTATGAAAGTGTATAGCTGTCATGACTACAGTATGATATTTTAAAAGTGGCTTGATTGTTTATAATAGGTGAAACATGTTTTAATTTCATAACCACAGTATGCTCCTGCAGAAAAGAAAGTAAAATAAATCGCAGAGATTTGTCATCTATTGTCTGATTAAACCTGGTACCCTACATTTGTTTTCCCTCTGCACTAAAAGTAATACTTAAGCATGGGGCGATATGGTTATTCATACTGTATTTATATCAAATGCTACTTATTTACATAGACTATTACTTCTGTATATTCAAATAAATAGGCCTACAGAAATCAGTAGTCTAGTATCTCTAGTCATTTATATCAAAGGTTTTCGTTTCAATAATGTAATGCACAGTACAATTACGGGAGGATAACTGAAGAATAGTTAAATACAGTACATCGAGTGTAAGTAGTATGTAACGATTTTATGTTATATGTGTATTTGGGAGAGGTGAAATACAGGGGTTATGGTTGGGGGATAAAATAAGAGTTGGTTCTCCGTTCGTCATTGACACCCACTTCCTTAGAGACTGTTGCAGCATTTCAGGGATTCTAAATTGGGTGAAAAATAGAAGCATATATAGGAGAGTTATTCTTTTTCAACAAATGTGTTTATGTGGAGGTGTGCTGTCTCTTTGCTCAACTAACATTATTTATTATGTATTTAGCAGATGCTCTTATCCAGTGCGGTTTACAGTTGTTACAAAGTACTGTACAATACACTACCCTACCCCCTGTGAAAAGGAGCTCTCTATACATACAGTGCCTATAGAAAGTCTACACCTTTTGTTGCCTTATAGCCTAGAATTAAAATGTTTTTTTGTTTTTTTTCATTTAATCTACACATCCTATCCCACAACTTCCTAGTGAAAAAAATATTCTAGAAATATGTAGAAAATTAAGTTAAAAGTAAAAACTAAAATAGCTTAGTTGGATAAGTGTCCACCTCCCTTGTAATAGCAACCCTAAATTAGCTCAGGTGACCCAATCGCTAAGTGGCCTCCACCTGTGTTAAAGGGGAACCCAAACGCAATTTTTTGTTCTATAAAACACAAAAAAATGTTCTTCCTATTCTGATTTGATATAAAAATATAAAATATTGCATTTTGTATGACTCCTTTCTGGGTTACAAACAGCGTTACAGCTGGTCTCTTCCAACAAGAAACAGACGGTGAAATCTGAAAACACGTTGGAGAGAAGCTGTCATTTCACTGACTGTATTTCTTCAGAAGTTAACGAAAGTGATGATTATAATTGGGAGGGCAGTTTTATTGATGGCAGTGGGCTCGTTGTTGGTGTGTGTGGCATACAGCCATATCAATTTGAGCCGTATGAAACCGAAAGAGAGTCGGACATTGATGATGGCGATCGCCTACATAGCAGACTGGTAATTTTTTTTTTATTTTATTTTATTTGTATTAATACTACAACGTGTATAAAATAACTGCATACCGATTAATCTGAAGTAATCATTTTTTATTAAATGTTATTTAAAAAAATAAAAAAAAAAACTATGGAAAGTTCAATTCAATCCCGGGTGCACTGCTGTTGCACACGAGCAAGGCAGCCTACATCACCGAGTCAGTTGCTCAGTATGTAAAAAACACCGATCTGTATAAATTGGTACAAATCTAAGTCACTTTGGATAAAACCCTTCTTATTACGATGATTATAAAACAAATTATTATATTATTTAGTTTTATAGTTCGTTAAATGTCTTTCTTTTGTTACTTTTCAACATTTATTTCTGTTCCCTCTACCTTCCTGTAAAAAAACTGCAACTAGCATTGTTAATCCATGTCCTTTTCTTAATTAAATAAAAGATAACTGGTGATGTCAAAACTATTTACGTTTTTTTTTTCTAGCTATATAAAGATAATTGATCACTTTACTCTCGTGGTAAAGGATGCAAGTGTTGCATTCTGCACTGAATAATCACATATTTCGAGAGAAACACAAACACTTATTTCGTAAAACACGTTCTGTCTGGAGACAAACCTCTTTTTAAACTTAGCAAACAACACAAATGCAGAAAAAATATTGTAATGAAGATGCGTTTCCATTAAAATAGTACATTTTACATTGCAATCAGGTGATACAGTGTGCTGTACTTCTCCTTGTTTGTTTTCTAACGTTGTGCATTGCATATGGTATCCTTACCTAATAATATGAATATAAAATATGCACCGGGTCTGCTGACAAATATTGTAAATAAAACACATATAAAAATATTAAAATAAAAATGAGTATCTGCTACAATAATTAATATATAATATTTAAAGAGCGGATTATATAACTATACATAGAGCAAGGGGCAATATGACACGGTTACTCACCCTTTTATTCTCTCTCTTTCAAAATGCTGATCTTCCATCTGGTAACCGCTTCGTGGGTCAAAGAAACGGCAGCTAACGCCAATAAATCTAACGGTGACATTCAAGCAGGCATACCCACAGACAAGCCCTCACTGGTATCGAAATCAGACCCTGCTTAGCCCGCCGTATTTTGTCGAGAGGCTCACACATTTATGATGAGATGGTATTGATTTCTTCTTTGGTCTAATTGTGAGATACGCATCGACTCTCAGGTCGAGGCTTGATACAACAGGACCAAGCAAATGCTGTTCCTTCGTAGCACTGCTACTCAAAATGGGCAGAGAACAAGTGCAACCATTTTGACATCATGGAGCCGATTGGTCACGGAGTGTGAAAAATGTACTTTTAACCTAAAAGTGAGCAACTTCTTAATCCTAAATTTGAAAATGACTGATCAATTCTGTTTTTAGATGTATAAAAGGGTAATTTGGCATAAAGTTAGGTAGATGTGTTTGGGTTCTCCTTTAAATTGTAGTGATTCACATGATTTCAGGATAAATTCAGCAGTTCTTGTGGATGGATATAAAAAAATATCAAAAGGCCTTGAATGTGCCTTGGAGCACAGTCAAGACGATTATTAAGAAGTTGAAGGTGTACGGCACCACCAAGACCCTGCCTAGATCAGACCGTCCCTCCAAACTGGATGAAACAGCAAGAAGGAGACTGATCAAATAGAGATTACCAACAGGCCAATGGCAACTTTGCAAGAGCTACAGGTTTTTACGGCCAGGAATGGTCAAAGTGTGCATGTGACAACTGTAGCGTCAGAGGGGGCTCATCATATCATTCTGTACGGGAAAGTAACAGAATTGGAATATACAGAGGGGATCTTAAACCATTCTTTGTGTCTTCTTGGTCTGGTTACAAACTCCACCACTGACAAAGAATGTTTTTAGAAAGAGTCGTAAACTAACTGCTGGACAAGTGTGTTATCTCTACCTGTCAGTGAATGAGTCATTTTGGCGCCAGTAGTGTTTTGCTGAGGGCAACTTCCAGACAATTCTGAGTACCTTGACACTAAGACGAGAAACAGTCCTTGTCGTAAATCCAGTCGACAGGGGCGAAATAGCGGACCAATGGAGAACAAGGGGACGCGTCGGTATGAGAACAACCAATGAAAAACACTTCACGTGGACTCAGGCCCTGTCAAAAATACCCAGACTAACCAATCACAGGGTTGAAGAGAGAAACACGAAACCCGCTGACTTTCGAAGTGAGCTGTGAGCTTCTGCTGTGTGCCTAGACATGCGTGCTGACCAAGTGTGCTGACCGCAAAGGAGGTGGCTGGTTCGAAGGAACGAAATGGATGCTACACTGCTCTGAACAAAACTGCAAAGTTGCTCGCGCTGCTGCACCCAGACATGCGTGCTGACCACAAAGGAAGTGTGCACAAGTAGTGTCCTCCCGCTAAAGTTGTCTTGAAGATCGGAGGAACAAAATTAATGCTACACTGTTCTGAACAAAGTTGCAGAGGCATGGGAGCCCAAATGCTCAAATTCACAGAAGGCAAGGAAGAACCAATGTTCTGAATAATGGCTAGAATCATCTTCTGAGGAAGGGCCCTACCGTCTGTCCTACGAGAGACTGGATCAGTAAACAGGATACTGCATTAATTGGAAAGTGGGTCTTTGTTTCCAAGTATCTGCACAAAAGGAACTGAAGCAAAGCCACATAGAAGACTTGCCACAAGAACAGTTTTACAAACTATTTCTCAATTGCAACGCATTAGCTGAACCGAGTTACGTCTGATCAACGGAACTATTCCCAGTGGGAAAACTGCCACCAACAAAGATAATGTTGCAAGCCTTGAAGATCAACAATCTGATCTTCATTTGAAAAGAACCATTTGTATTGCGAGCCTACACAATACAACGCGTACAGCAAAGTATCATCTACAATGGAACTGCGGATCTGGAGAGCTGCAGCATTCATCGACACAGACTGATGTCTGTATATAGAAATCGATAAGTATTCAACATGTCTAACATTAAATACTTTATGACTTGTGAAAGTAACTGAAGCCAATGCTATCAAGTTAATTGGATAAACTGTTCTAGGAATAGAATATAACATCCTGTTTTAGAGTGTGTAAGAAACGTATTATGTTTGTTTGGAATGTGCAACTCAAAAGTTGCCTCCTAAATGCAGAGAATTTCATCATTGCCCCATGACAATTTGAATATATAATCAACTGAGGTTGATAACATATTATTAGTTTGGTACATCACATCTGAACTAAATTAACATGGTAAAACTAATTTGCTAAATTAGGTACTGAAATGCTGGATTCCGTTCGGAATGGGAAGTCAAATTAATTCTCATGCATATTGACATGATCAATTACAACAAGAAACGGATATTGAAAACACTAATGCAAAGTAGACACTTTGTGTGATAAGGCATAGTTCAATATTAGTATATTAACCATGTATGTTAATGACGTTATGGTCGTTGTAATTGTTTGACTATGGAATCAATGAACTGCATATTACTATTCACGTATATCTCTAACCAATAGCCTTTCCTTTCTGTAATATTATATTTTAAAATTTATATTAAAATTATTTCCCTTAAATAAACGATTGTTTTATATTTCTGACATGTCATGTGGATGTCAATTGTTGTCAAGGGAATCCGAGTTCTACATGATATCACCGAATTATATGGTATGTCTCAGTTATTAACATTTGGCCGTTCTTAAACAGTGCGCCTAGAGACGAATTTATATATAAATAAATTGTATACCAAAGTCACTACACTATTCTTTTGAGACCATTCTTACAAAGCATTACCATAAGCATATTTGTGTCCGTCTTGCAGCTGATTCTCTGATTTCTCTCTGTAAACATACATGTCACGTTAGTGCAGAGCTTGCTCGGTCACCAGCGAATTTACTGGTACAGGGCGGGCAAAGAGGCTTCTGGCGATTCTGTTGTGCTCATGAACGTTACAGTTTTTAACTTGCCGTATAACTGAATACTGAAGTACAATCTTCCTGCATTACTTAGAAGTAGAAATACTCCGGTAAACATAAATAAAAATCACATTACTCACACTTTGGTGGTTTTTTGTTTCATTTCCCTTTTAAAAACCTTCCATTTCAGAAATCACTTCTAGCGTTTTGAAACTGGTAAAAATGTAATCAGCACATTAGTCGAAAATACACATTTAAGTATATAGTAATTTTAGCAGACATACCATGTCCATTATTTATTTTTATGACAGGTTTAATGTGACTTCCTTCCATGTCTCTGCTGAAACTCAACATGGTGGCTACTCCAACGAAGATAAAAAAGCAATGTTTCACTAAGACAGAGCTAAAAGAAATTGGACTATCTATATTATGGTGTGATAGTATCCTTAAAGTTTTGCTGTAATTCGTGTGATCGTGTACAAGTCAATGCCATTATATATCATAAATGTCAGTCGTAAACATGTAGAGTAAGAAAGCAAATAAGACAGAAACAATGGCAAAGCACTGCATTCTATGCTGAAAAACTAAGATCCAAGATAGTGTGCTCAAGGCAGAGCTTTCCCAATGTAAGCAAGCTAAATTAACTGCATATTTCATTACTGTTTAGTTTATTTCTTTCGACGTTACCTGCCTTTAATGAAGCTATAATTAGCAATTTTAAACCATAGCCGTTTCTTAATTGAATTATATTTTTTGAGGACGAAGAAATGAGCTCAAAACTACGTTTCATGCTATACAATCCTTAAAGGAAATTGATCACTTTACTGTGGAAAGGTTTTCATAAAGTCATTCTGTCTGGAGACACACCTCTTTTTAAATCTTGCAAATAACACTGCAGAATTAGGAAAGAAACAAATAAGAGGTGAACCTGTTTTAGACCAACAAGTCAGTCAACACGCCTTTTATCAGTGTTTCATATTTTATCCTGGTTATTATTATTATTATTATTATTATTATTATTATTATTATTATTATTATTATTATTATTATTATTATGCCAGTAAAACACAACTTAATTTGTGGAGTACTGTACATAGGATTACTCTCACATGACATTGCTGGACTGGTACTAAACCGTTTCATATTTTTTATTGTTATTGTAAATGAGAGTAATAAGCTAAACAGGTAATTTCAAAACACCTTTATTTGTAGACAGAACTAATATGTTAGTAGAAGACTAAATATGATTCTTACAACTGTGCTAGACATTTGGTTTTCTGAACTGTTGTAACATAATTTTTTTTTCCTGCTTATTTTAATGCCAGCAATGAGCCAAGTGATGTCTATAAACATTATGACAGGTCTGAAGTGTCTTCAGGTGCTTTACTATCTATACTGAGCATCAAAAGAAACCTATCACTTATACTTGAGCATCAAAAGAAATGTATCACTTACATTTGGATAAAATTCACTTGATGTGATCGAAAAAGGACAGAGCAGGTGCAGTGACTTTTCAATTTGGCAGGTGTTGTGACTCTTGGTCTCTCAGTTGGTGGCCTGTCATGGATAAAGTGTGTCTGGTTATACTGTCTCGCCAGGTTTGAAATTGTTGGTTGCGAGCACCCAAGACAACGAGCCACAGTACGCTGCCCTAGCCTAGTCTCCAACATGCCGATTGCACGAAGGCGTTGCTCTCTTGACAGACATAGCATATTGTTTTCTTTTCTGTGATTTTCTTTAGTGCTTTTATTCAAGCTTGCAATTCAACAGCTGAAATCACTCCATATCCAGTGTCCAATCAACTGTATACTAATTAGGTGATTAAGTGCATATGCTTCAGTCATAGTCATTCAAGCTTGTCATGGTCAAGGATGAATGATCGAGTGATTAAAAAGAAACCAAAAACATTTCGTCAATGTCCATCATTTATATACCTTCTTTTTTTTTCCGAAAATAAATGTGTTATAATAGTGATAAGTTCTTTTGATGCTCGGTATATTATAGTGAGGTGGTTCAGAGACAGCATACAATATGGATGGTTCTGTGGAGTTACAGGCAATTCAGAGAGACCTATAAGCCGCTTCAGTGGTGGTCCTGAAGCATCATAACTCCTCTGTGTGAAAGCACCTTAGAGATGGTTACAATTGAAGGCAGTACAGATGCCAGTGTTTTATGCAGTAGTATAAAGCAATTTTATGCAGGCCATCAGTTAAGCATGCAGACAATATCTATGATAGTAACTGACATGGCTGCATAGGATCAGAAGATGATGCAAAATCAGAGACAGAGCCACAATAAATGTCTTGTTTAAAGTAAATTGTAAAATTGTTGAGATACTTGTGTTGGGATATTGTTTCAAAATTGTATAATGCAACAAAAATATATTAAAAAAGGGTAATGCATTGCAAGTTTCTATGTATCTAAAAAGCTTAGAGGGAACACTGATCAAAAGTTAACAATAGGAAAGCAATTCCAGGGTTCTCCCCAGGAACTCTGTACAGCCGGGCAGTAGAACACTATAGCTGGAAAAATAAACTTGCCTTACTTTAAATATATAGTACAACAAATAATTTGAATAATGTCTTTCTTTGACTAGATCTGTTTTTTAACTTTATATGTTCTACATTTTCTTTCATTACTGTTTTTTATTATGGTTAATTACTGTGCTTACTTAGGCATTAGTACTTAGGCGATTTGACTGGGTAAAGATAGCGTAGATAACCTTTTCACTTCCTTTTTAGCTTAATTATTGAGCTTACTGCTTCATTTAAATTGTTTTCAAGGTATTTTGTTAATGCCCATCTTTTTGTTTTTCGTGTTCTACATTTTTTGAATGCAACTGTTCATCTTAACCTTCTTTTTTTATTTTTTTATTTTTTTTACACAACAGTACTCGCACACGTTTGGTTACCATCCTAAAAACCGGAGTGTAATAATCCAGCACCTAAGCACTTAAGCATTTGTATATCAGCTAACAAGTGTTAAGCTGATCTCCCATCACGCCTTTCTTCTTAAAAGGCGTACGAACCCCCAATATCTCTTACAAGACCTGGGTACATAGTTTTACAATATCACGATAGGTATCTTTTTTGTTTTTTTGGTGCATATGTATAGCTATTGTGTCCTATATATCACCTTACAGTACAATAAGACGACAACAAAACTGGCTGAATGATAATATCCGAAAATAATCTTAATATTTTTAATAAAGTAGCCAGCACAAATATAGTATTAGGCAGTGGACTGTGACAATCGCCGCCTTATTTTGACAATCCTGCATTCATTGTCACGATTTTTGCTTTGAAAATAATCAGCTACTTTTTTAGCAGTCATTTTAACGTTTTAGCCTCTTGAAGTGCTTAACACAAAAAACCCGCCCCTTCAACTCTCTGATTGGTTAAATGTTATGTCAAGACGTAACACAGCTGTCATGTCGTTCCAAGATTTTTTCTTCAACCACCAACATGCAAGTGATCTAGTCTGCTAGAAGTGCAACCAATCCTTATTGTTAAAGGCACAGTAGCATCTGCAAGATGGGCAGATATGTTTTTTTCAGCCCAGTGGCAACAACCACTTTGCCTGAAAGGGCCTGGGGAGAACCTAGATCATGTATGACTGACACCTATTTTATTTGCTGCGATTTTCCTCAGCTTGGGTGTCCTTCATCCCAGCCGCAGATCAGAAGCAAAGAATAAAGCAGAAATGATCACATGAAGCAGCAAAGCGGGCTGTAACCCTCTGCACACTGAACAGGTTTCATAATGTTTCAATACAGAGCCGGCTCAGAAATAAATAGGACCTACATTACTCTAAAACAACATTAGTAACTTAGTACAGTCTTTTGACGTATTTGGAAAAGCAAATTATTGTTCAAATTGTTCAGGTGATTTTCCCATTAGAGAAACCGCATTTGGAGAGGGCAATCACAAAACTAAGGGATCATACATTTATCTAATACATTCATAACAAAGATTTAGTCCTGACAAACCCCTAACAAAATAACCCTACAAACTTTAGCCTGTCTAGTCGGGACTCCGGCACAATGTGACTGTCATTCCTGACTAAAAATCAATATAAAAGAGGCACCGGTGTGAGGTTTCCTTTATTGCAGTAATAATGGAGTTAGCAAGTTACAGCTCTGCACTGTGTGTGTCATAGTGTGTGCAGCTACTTGAAAGAAAGACACTCAAAATGCTTCAGCATGAAAAATCTAAATACCAAAGTAAAGTATATGCAGTTCCTTTTCCATTCAAAGACGACCACCAACCAATACTTTTGGGCTCTACCTGCCACAGGTCAGATATTACTGAGCATTTTATATCAGAGCTGCCGATAGGCCCCTCCGGGGAGTGACGTCTTCAGTCCCGCCTCCCGAGGGAACAAACAGTCACTCCATGGAGCTCACTTCCTCTTTTGCTTCTAACATCAGGTACATATACAAACCTTCCCAGTTATTGTGCTGAGCCTGTGTGAAAGAGCTCTCACTTAAGTTTTTTCTGGAGTTCCCCTGTAGTATCTATATTGCTGAAAGTCAGCTTGCCACTTTACCCGAATCAGAAACTCGGCATCTGGCGCTTCGTTTAGTATTTCTCTCGCTTTTTCAACAGCCTGCATCACTTTGCAATTGTAGTCTGCTTTCTAACTATGCAGCATCTTCTGTTGTGTGTGTTTTTTCTCCTACTATTGCAGCTAAAAAACGAGACACGTGATCACTCCACCAGGACCCGGCTCTGCCGCAACCTGCTGATCAGTGCGCTTGGCCAAAAATAAATATATTTTTCACAGTTCTCCCGCCTGGCCTGGTGACTATTCTACCCCACAGCTTCTTGTTGTTGCTGTGTGTTTTCTTTACTGCTCAAGCAGTACATTCTCTCTACTCTACCGCAGCTCTTCAAACTGTGCTTCACCCCGGTTGTGTGTGACTGCACGCGGTCCAAATCATTTGCCCATGCTGCACCTTGGTGAAGCACCATGCTTTTCTGTACTGTTCTCCTGTGCCTAACCGCAGCCACTCGAGCCTGTGTATCCACCTTGGCGTATGCTACACTCTACCCCATATCGTGTGAATGCACACAGTTAAGGAGTAACACCTGTCCAGTACGTTCTGCACTATTTGTGCAGAGTTCAAGCCACGTGAAAGGAAACAGCATATAGAATCAAAACCACTGCTGTACCGCTGGGGATTTGATGAATAACTTCCAAATGCTGCTGGCTTAACCTCATAAAACATTTCACAAATCCTCCGCCATGGCTGTAACACAAAGTTAGAGCCATGATGTATAGTCGCTGTGTTAAAAACGTAAACTTTACACACAGAAATGGACAGCTGCCTCAATGTATACCCATGATTCTGATAATCATAACACATTGTGGTGGATTAATTTTTTTTTTTTTTTTTTTAGTGTTTGAAAACAAAAATAAATGACTAATAGCCAGAAATATTTCAATGATTGTCATTATTATTTTTACACATGTATAAGGATGCGGGCACAAAGATGTTCAGTACTAGTTGCATTAAAGCTTAAAAGGTACAATAGAAATTTTAAAAAACAGAGCTCATAGTTTTATATGTATTATTATAAAGACTCAATTATATGAACAATTCAATCTTCAACAGTAGGTGTGTTTCAACAACCTAAAAGCCTTAGCAATGCATGTAGGCTGATATACAGTGCCATCTCCTGGATACACAGTGGTACAATAGTTAAGCTATGTTCTGGTAGTGGAAACTGCAAAAAAACACTATAAAACCAACTCTTTCCAATTCAAATTTCATTCCCAACTCTAATTCCCATTCCCTTTTAATCAATTCCAACATGCCACTGATCATTGGAATTAGCTGTATTCTGTGAAAACTAACTTCCATCAGTAGCAAATATGTTTACTTAAATTGAAGTCCACTATTAGTCAAAATTGGCTCCAAAACGAGAGCAGCTGAACAATCTAAAGTACACATATCTCAGTATCCACCCTTAACATGTGGAATATGATGTGTAGCAGTTCTGGTTTCTGATTAGATTTAATGTCCCTGGCATGTCTGATAAAGCACAATCTGCACAATCCCCCCCCCCCCCCCCCCCCCCCCCCACCACCACCACCACCACCACCACCACCACCACCACCAACGCTTATACACTCGTTAACGATGTGAGCAATGGCTATGTCTAACAGATACAGTATCAACAGATTTACACTCAATGACTATGAACATGACATCAGCACAAAACAAGCTAGGTTTATTCGCCTTGAAATTATAAAAAGAAAATTGACAGAACTTGATCAAGCCATCAGAAGACAGGTCAAAAATCACACTGGTCATTCCCATCAATGTGTTCCATGTAAGTTTACCAACTAAAGCATCATCCTTTTCTGTCAAATATTTAGGAGTATCTGCGTTAGGCAGTGTTTTAGCTGATGGATGGACAGTACTGTCACATGAAGTCACTGATACATACCTCTCTGCAATAAACACTGGCTGTTCAGCAAAGCACAGCACTGACTAACTAATTAACAGTCATTCTGCGCTCTTTTTATTAAAGCGCATGTAAAAGCCACCTAAATGGACTGCTTGTCTCTGTTCACTTTCTTGTTTTAGTTTAATCTGTTGGTTATTTTTCAGTATGTTCCTTTATTATCAGTGTGAACATGTTGCAGCGCTATGCATCCTCTGCCTCATCTGACCCACTTCTGCTATTTTTGCTTTTTGTATACTTCAAAACATACATTTTCTTTTGAATATTCAGAAACTTCTCCCCATTCCTCATCCATTAAAAATATCATATTTTTGTGTAAGTATTTCAGTTTAGTTTTTGATCAAGCTAGTACTTACTATGCCCAGCAATTGCCACAATAAATCAAACTTTGATTGGCCAACATAATCAGGTGATAGTGTGTTTGTGAAGAGACAGAGAACCGAGTTTGAACGTTACTTGATCTTCTGATGTCTAAACATTTGCTGTATCCTAGGATACAGTGTAGGGCTGCTTATTACAATGTCTAAGTCAAAATAAAACGTTAGTTTACCTACCGTAAACCTGACTCCCTGAAGCCACCAAAATATCGTTGTGGGATACACTCCTGCCTATTGGTAGGTGTCACTGAGCTCTTTCTATCAAAGCCTCCGATAGGTCCTCTCCCCTCAGTCCCACCTCCCGAGGGTACTAAACCATCACGCAGGGGAGATTAATTCTCTTTCGGGACGAAACCGTGATGCCGACCGAAGCGACCTTGCGGTTGGTGGCCGTCTTCTTTTTCAGGGAACTAGGTTTACGGTAGGTAAACCAACGTTCCCTTTCAATTTGATGGCCACCAAAACATCGTTATGGAAAACGTGTAGCACAGCTGTCGCGAGGGAAGAAAGAATGGCAGCATATGAGGGACGCCAAGTCAGCGTGAGTGTGCAACTTCGAGGACCCTAGTGCCCACAGAGGGCACATTCAGGCAGAAAAACCTGGAAAAAGTATGCAGGGTAGCCCAGCTAGCCACATCATAAATCTCAGCCATGGAGGCACCTCGAAAGAGAGCCCATGCGTAGCCACACCTCTCATGGAATGTGCGGCTATCCGCCCAGGTGGGGGTAAGCCAGCACTATCATACACAGTCGAGACTGTGTCCGCAACTCAATGCAACAGTCGCTGCTTCGAGAGGGGCTGTCCCAGGGTCCGTGTTCCATGGCAGACAAAGAGCTGTTCAGACTGACGCAGCGCTTTCGTCCTATCCACATAACATCTCAATGCCTGAACTGGGCAGAGAAGGTTCAACTTCTTATCCTCCTCCATCGCAAACGGTTGCGGATGAAAGGACTCCAGTTCTAGGGACTGATTCACGTGGAAGGCTGTAACCACCTTGGGGAGAAAAGCAGCGTTTGCACGCAGTGACACTCTGCTACCATCATCCCAAATACGCATGCAGGAGCTATGCACAGACAGCGCCTGCACCTCACTAACCCACTCTGCGGAGGTAATAGCCAAGAGAAAGGCTGTTTTCATGGACAGATACTTCAACTCAATGGAGTACATAGGCTCAAACAGGGCCTGAGTGAGAGCCTCCAGTACAATCTCAAGGCTCCATTCGGGAAGAGTGGCCCTCCTAGGCGGATGCAATCGCCGAGCGCCTCAGAGAAACCAGGCAGCCAATAAATGCACACCCGGGGACACTGAGTCAACGGGGGCATGGCAAGCAGAAAGAGCCTTTAGGTATACCTTCCGTGTGTAAGGTTATCTGCCAGCCTCAAGCGCATCTGACGGGCATGGGACAGGAGACTGGGTCATGACCGTTGGTACAGCACCCATCTTGGAAATATTTCCACTTCTAGGCATACAGTGACCTAGTGGAATGCGCCCTAGCATTCTGCACCACACCCACGACTGTGTCTGACAGCCCTTAGGCTGACCAGCGGTCCCTTTCAGGGGCCAGACCCACAACTGGAGCCACTACAGGCTCCAGGTGCCAAAGTGTGCCTCTCGTCTGACTGAGATGATCCCAGTGAAGCGGGATTTCGCAGGGCGGGCCGTTCAATAGCTGGCACAGAGATGAAAACCAGATTCTCCTGGGCCACCTGGGGGCCATAGGAGAACTGACTCCTTCTCCGACTGGACCTTTTCGAGAAAGGCCGGGAGCAATGGCAGAGGTGGGAACGTGTAAAGGAGCACTCTGGATCATACATGGGCTAGGGTGTCGACGCCGAGTGAACCGCCGCAGCGGTGGAGGGAATACCATAGGGGTCAGTGTGTCGATCGACCTGGCGCCTTCTCGAATTGTTCCCAAATGCGCTCCACCACCTAAGGGTGGAGCTGAAACTCCGATGGATGTGGGCCCTCCCTCGAGAGAAGGTCCGCTGCCTGATTCTCCATGCCCGGAACATGCGTCACCCGAAGGGGCAGTAGGTTCTGTTGGGCCCAAATCAGAAGCCTGAAGGCTAGGTGATGCAACCCCGGATGCAATCCTGGTGGTTGACATACGCCACCACAGATTTATTGTCTGTGCGGATCAGCACATATCTGTTCCGCATCACGGGTAGGAAGTGCTGGAGGGCAAGGAACACTGCCTACAGCTCCAGCATGTTAATATGCAGGGACGCCCAGCGGCACGACCAGAGTCCACTGACTCCTTTGCCTTTGCAGATCGCGCCCCAACTCGAGTTCGAGGCGTCCGGTTGGAAACTACTCCCATTTGGACTCCTTGGCTCGGGGGAGAGGTAACCCTCCACCAGCGCAGGGCTGCCGAGCACTGTCTGTCGCACTTGGGATGCAGATGGAATGCATTTAGCCACATTTGCAGCGGGCACATGCACAGTAAACCCATCCCGATGCTGATATTGCTATGGCACAAGACAAGACAAGGGACACCCTCAATCCATGTTGAAACAGGGAGAGTTGGTGCTGGAGAGCTGCTATTCTGTCGTCCAACAGGTAACCTTACTATTAATTGGCTCTAGCATCGTTAAGGGGAGACCCAGCCTCAAACAGATGCTTCATTACAAATAGCTGTGTGGGCCACCGCTCCTTCCTGCGACTGGGCAGATCTACCAGTCGTACAGGCAACTCATCATCCTGATCACTTGCCGATGCACTGTACGGAAACTCAGGACGCTCCCCTGTAAGGCGGAGCGGAGATACTACCTGTGTGCTGGAGAAACGTGGAACAGGTTCTCCCGGTCCAGTGTAATAATGAGGACAATGGCCTGGCGAGCCATCACATGGCTCAGCCGTGTATTGAAGCACTTAGGCACCAAGGGTGCAGATGCACCGAGGGCACTGAGTGAGGTAGAATACACTACTGGTGCACCGAAGCATCAGGGACACCGAGTGTTATTAACATGCTGTGGCGCCAAGCACCAAGGCAAGGACTTGAAGTCAACACAACCAGGGATAGCGCAAAGCATATACCGGGGTGGATACATAGCTCGAGTGACTGCAGTAGGCAATAAGGAGAGCAATACAGGGGAGCGCACGGTGCTGCACCATGGTGCAGGGCAGCGATAACCTGGTCCTGGACCGTGTGCAGTCACACCACGTGGCAGCGCATAGCGTATGCCAGAGTGGAGTACAGGCTCAAGGAGCTGAGGTGTGTTATGCAGGAACAAAGTGACACATTCCCCATGCCAGGCGGGTGACCAAGCACGCCAATAGGCGGGCTAAAATAAGCCTGCTGATTCAACTCAAGAGTGGGACCCTGCAGAGCTGGGGTCCGGTAGAGGAACCATGCTGCTACTACTTTTTCTTTTCAAACTGCAAGGCAGTAAAGAAAAACACATATACACAACAACACTTGTGAGTGTAAAATAACATGGCACCACGGCAGCGTGTGTGACTATTTTGTTTTTATAAACAGCACGCCGAGTATGCGGGCTGACACAAGCTGGCAAATTCAACTCAACAACGGAACACAGCAGAGCTAAGTGATGCAGGCTGTTACACAGAAAAAGAGTACACAGCATAGTGGCTGGACAGGGGTGTCTAGCCTGGATTATGCGCAGTCACACGACCGGGGCAGCGCGTAGCCTACAGCAGAGTGGAGCACCGTCTACAGGCAGAGGCAACGAGGCACTGTTGCGCTAGGTCTGAAGCAGTGGCCAAGCACTGTGTGCACCGTGTAACCCGAGCGCTGTGCACTACTTGCAGCGTGTACCGTGCAGCACTGTGATCCCATACTAGCGACAGGCACCGCACGCACCGAGGACCGTGCAGCACCGGCATGCTAGCCTATATCGGTACAGCGAGACAATGGGCACCGTGCGCACTGTGTTACCGAAGTAGCATGGGCAGAGTCTTACGCACCGTGGTATTAAAAAAACACCGGGGCATCTAGGCACGTTGCCTACCCTGTCCGCGTGGTCACACGCCTGAGCAGAGCATAGAGTACAACAGGGGGAAAGGGCTGAAGCCGCGGCGGGTTTATAGTCAATAAGCACCATGCGCACTATGGTACCGAAGTAGCACGGGCAGAGTTTTACGCACCACTGTGTTAAAAACATCAGGGCAGCTGTGCACGGTGCCTACCCTGACAGCGTGGTCACACACCTGAGCAGCGCATAGCATACAACAGGGGGACAAGGCCGAAGCCACAGCGGGCGAATGACTTACACACACAAAACAGTTTTTACATAAAAAACAGCTAAAATATTACAGAACAAATGAGGGAGAGCACACTGTCTGTAGATTGAGCGACCTACACCAGAGGCGAGGGTCCGCGCAGCACACGTACGTCTCAACCCAACAAGAGGGAAGCCTCGATGTATACGGCTGGCCCGGCTGAAGCAGCCATGGTGCGGCTAGTCCTCTGAGCGAGCACAAGGACGCGTAGCTACAATCAAAACAAGGCCCAAACTGGATTTCCTGCATTTGGCTAATGCATATGGTTCAGTGCCACTTCTTTGGGCAGCATTTGATTTTTTCAGCGTACCGATGACAATAACAAATTTTGTGAAAGCCTACTTTGGAGATTTGCAATTTAGTTTTTCAACTTCAGAATTCAGCACTACATGGTAATGCCTAGAAGTTGGAATAATGGCAGGATGTACCATTTCTCCACTGGCTTTTACTATGGCAATGGAAGTAAGTATTAGGGCATCAAAATGGGTAGTGGGAGGAGAGTGCCTGGCTTCTGGAATGCGACTACCACCAATTGGAGCATACAAAGATGACATAACAGCAATGACTACAACAGTAGCCTGCACTAATCGGTTATTGGGCAAATTAACCAATAACATTGAATGGGCACAAATGCAACTCAAGCCCACTAAATCAAGGAGCATCTCTATAATTAAAGGTAAAGTAGTAGATAAAAGGTTCTACATTAATGGTGAGCCAATACCAACAGCGTCCGAGAAGCCAGTGAAAAGTCTAGGGAGATGGTACGACGGGGATCTAAAGGACACAGTTCATGTGGGAGAAGTTAGACAACAAGCAGTGAAATGGTTGAGTTCCATGCTGCCTCAGCAGAGTGGGACTTTATGGTAAAGGAATACTGCAGCTACCAATCTCTGCTCTAACCGAGGAGTTTAAGTGCGCCAAAGTCTGAATGGAAATGACATTAGTAGATTCACGCAACAAATGTGTAAGGGAGGCAGAAACTGTGTTGAAATCTGGAAGAAAATGGACTGCAAAGAAAGCTGTGGAAGATGCTAAGGCTGCCCTTCGAATCGGAGATATTATGGGGCAAGTTCAGCATGGAAAGGGAGGTCTTGGTCTCAGTTCAGCTCCTCCTACATGGCACAAGGCAACCCTAGCTCAACAGAGGAAGCTGGTAGTCAATGAGGTGCAAAAGCAGGAGGAGAGGATCAGGATGAGAATGGAGAAGGAGAATGGATGAGATGGGAGAGTGTGGAACAACACAAGATCGTCTGGCAAGACCTATGGACAATGGAACAGAGTAGGATCAGTTTCCTCATCAGATAAGCATGTGATGTTCTCCCATCACCACATAAGAACATAAGAACATAAGAAAGTTTACAAACGAGAGGAGGCCATTCGGCCCATCTTGCTCGTTTGGTTGTTAGTAGCTTATTGATCCCAAAATCTCATTAAGCAGCTTCTTGAAGGATCCCAGGGTGTCAGCTTCAACAACATTACTGGGGAGATGATTCCAGACCCTCACAATTCTCTGTGTAAAAAAGTGCCTCCTATTTTCTGTTCTGAATGCCCCTTTATCTAATCTCCATTTGTGACCCCTGGTCCTTGTTTCTTTTTTCAGGCTGAAAAAGTCCCTTGGGTCATAACCTAAACCTCTGGGTGGGTGAAGATCCCTCATGTCCTTTGTGTTCATCACCTGCAAAATTAAGGCACATTCTGACAGGATATAAGGTGGGTCTTAGCCCAGGACGGGTTACTTGGCGCCATGACCAGGTGCTGCTATGTTTGGCCTTAACATTGGAAGACAGACCAGTTCCATCAAAGTATTACACACAAAAGACAATATTCCTCTGTCCAGGGGAGCAACCACCAAGAAAAGTGGCCAAGAGTTGCGTTGCACAGTGAAGAACTTATCTGAAGCAGCGCAAAGGAGCAGCAACTGGCTGTGGTTAAGAAGGAAAGATTCTGGATGGGGATCTCATGCACAATAGAAAGAAAGCAACGCTGATGTGTGTACAGGTGAGTAAGCTTGCTGAGCTGAGTGGGGGATGGAGAGAGGTAATGCTGGGAAGCCAGAATCACTGTTGAGCCCTCTTGAGGTGTCTTGGGCTAGTCAACGAAACACAGAAGATGGAAGGTGCCCACTTGAAGACCCCAGAGATGTACCCTACTTAGCTCAATCCAGACAGTTGTCATGCTGATGCGCTGAGGAGACCGCACTGGGTTGATCCCTGGAGCCAGCATCGCAGCCATTGTGTGTGCTGATGCACTGGGGAAGCAAAATGAGCTGATCCCTGGAGCCAGCATTACACTTCAGCAATCAACACCAGACAGAAGGATATCTACATCATCAGATAAAAAACAACGCAAACAGATGGAGATGCAGATGGATCACATTCGTTTACTGCATAGCTACGTCTTAGTTGGTGTTTATCTTGGCAAGAGTTCAAATCAGCATGAAGTTCAACATCTACTCTCACGTAATGGAAATCATCAGACACGAATTTAAGTGTATACAGAACTGGCATGAAGAGGGTTTTTGTGTAAATGTATATTGTAAATAGTGTGTATTTATTGTAATTAATCAAAGTACCTGATGCTCCTGGGAGAGCCTGCCTGCTGTGTGTGATTACCAGGTGTGGAATCTAATCAGCAGGTAGATGTGATCCAGTGGGGCGTCAGGTATAAAAAGGTTCTATTTATTTACCTCAGGGCTGCTGTAAAACCAGCTGGGATAAAGAAACTGAAACATGTGTATGTGTATGAGACAGAGAGACAGAACCAGAGTTGGATACTGAAGAGCGAGTAAGCAAGTCGAAACCGCCGACAGAGCCGGGCGAGTAGCCGCAGTTCGTTTACTATTGAACAAAGAAGATTAGTTAAGAGATTGCAGATCCCACCAAAGTTTTCATACACTGTGTTGTATGTATTCCGTGCGCTACCGTTGCTGGTAGTGTCACATGAGCTGTTCAGTGTGTTAATATGTAAATAAATCCTATTCACCTGCGAGGCGTATCAACTTCAACCTCCGTCTAAATCTCCTGCCTGTCACTCAGCAGTGAATGCACGCAACCACACGGCAGACAGCTATTCTGTCACAAGCATTAATACCCTGTATCTTTTGAAACAAAGCTGTACTTCAAAACAATAATTGTGTGAATACAGTAATTGTTACCGTTGTGTATAATGGTATTTAAAACAGGATTCATTTATCCGACTTTTTACATATTCGCCCTTACTCTGGTCTGTACTTGCAATTACTGCAACATACTTGTAACTAATGGAACAAAATAGCATTGTGATTGTAATCAGAATTGACCCCAGGTATGCCCTGTGCCAACCCGTGTGGAGACTCACCTCCAGTTCCTGGGAGATATGCTGCAAGTGAACCGTTATCTTGTGTATCAAATCGTTGTACATCTGCTCAGAATGCTGCTGACAGACACATTTGTACACACAGCTGAAAGGGAAAAGAGAAGAGGACTAGACGGGTGTTCTTGTGAAACAAAAGAATGCATCCCCACTGGCACAGCACAGTCATGCTTAACCCACAGTGCCACCTACAGCAGCACGCTATACTCTATTCACAGTATGTGTGTACAGTCAGCACTCATCTGTTACTCAGATACAAGTCAATCGCGTTTTACCGCCCTTGTGTTAAGAATAAAATCAATCTCCACTATACATATGTAACAAATGAATGCATTTACCCATCACCAGTTTTCTGTTGCAAAGCCCATTTGTTCAAAATTACAATTTATTTGAATATCCGTCGCAGCCCGCTTTTTTTTTTTTTTTTTTAATTCTCTCTAATGCCAAATGAGTCTGTCTGGTACACAGCACTTCCTCCAGTTTCACCTGACGCAAATGCAGCCAAAACTAAGCAAACGAGACAAGCTAGGGTAATGTGATTAAAGAAACAGGCTTGTAACCAGAAGGTCCTCGGTTAAAATCCTAGCTCAGCCACTTACTCATTGTGTGACCCTGAGCAAGTCACTTAACCTCCTTGTGCTCCGTCTTTTGGGCGAGATGTTATTGTAAGTGACTCTGCAACTGATGCATCGTTCACACACACTAGTCTCGTGTGAAGAGCTTTGTGATGGTGGTCCAATAAGAAAGGCGCTATATAAAAATAAAAACTTATATTATTCTTATTATTATTATTATTATTATTATTATTATTATTATTATTATTAAGTAACAGTCAGGCATTAATGTAGCTACTGTGATGATTTTTTTTTTAAATCTATAATCTTTTAATGCTTTTGAGCATTTTCATTTGCAAGTCAACTGTGACATTACAGCCTTATCGAGCACTATATTCCAATTTTGAATACTGACTTGGGATACTGTTTTAATTCTGAAAACCCTATCTTTTGGTTTTGCAAAATTACATTGCCTTTTATGTTTTACGCAGTTCTGTGCATGGATGACATTTAGATTTTATTTTGCCATTAGGTCGTTAATGGCAAATTTTACATACTGCTACAATACGTACCAGATTTAAAAGTATGTACTGTATTACAGTTAACATGTTGTCTCTTTAGTTTTGGCAAGTGATATTTTCAGAATCATATCGTTCTGAATTAAAATACTACTTCTGTTAAATATAGTACTGTACCAACAAAACCAATACAGACATCTGAATCTGAATCCTGAATCTGAAACCTACTTATTTTAAAAACACAGTCCTTTCAGATATGTATGATAGTGTATCTTTGTGTTCCCTAAAAAATGGACAATGGTTGGAACAAGCCAAAATGAAATAATCAGATATGCATCACACGCATTTAACCGTCATTGAAGTCAAAATTTAATAACAATTGAACCCCCCCCCCCCTTAATCCAAATCCAAGGATTAATTTACAAAGAAATTCTTTATTTCTATTTTTGAAACTGTATTTTTGAAGTTATTGAAAAAAGTTGTCTTGAAAGTTTGGATTGTTTGTGTGTCGCATATATTCAGTTGATGATTTCGTCGTATTTGGTTATATATTTGTATGGTGTTCGGTAAATTTATTTCATCATGTGGTGTAGAATGTTTCGTGAGAGCAACGAGAGTTGTGGACTTTAGAAGAGAATTCGAGAAACTTAGGGATTGAAGATCATCTAGGGTCTAGGGGTTGATAATGCTGCAGAACAGATAATAATAATAAATAATAATAATAATAATAATAATAATAATAATAATAAATTAATAATCATATAATGTAATACAAGAAAGAATGGAAACCTGAAACAAAATATTATAAAATTGTCAGTAATTAACAATTATTTTACAATCTTTTGTTTCAGGTGGTCAATCTTTGTTGTATTAAGTTTCATTTAATAATATTAAATGAAACGTAATACAAGAAATAGTAATTTGAAACATGTTTATTTTTTTTTTAAAAAATGTAATTCATAACCTGTCTCGCTGACTAACTAAAATGAAAAAACGCGTCAACAATAACAGATACAAACAAATGAGTGCCAGTCAACCAATACAATACCTTTGGGTAGTTCACTTATAAATACATATTTATATGAACATCCATGAACGTTCGGTTTCGAGGGTGATTAATCTGACGTGTACTGACCTATATTTATTTATATAATTTAATATCCGCCCCTTTTCTCTTGAGGAACAAAATGTCATTAACAAGGCGGCTGATAAATGTGTAAAAAAAAAAAACACTATTTCTCAATTTACAGTATTTAAACACTCGTTCACGTGATGCCGTTTTGTATGCATTATGGGAGCTTTACAGGATGGCAGGTCAGGAGGATCCCTTGACTACAGATCCCAGAGCAGCTTATCAGAGTTTGCCTCAAGTGAACCGCTGGGATGCGGAAGTAACTTTTATGATGAGTGGGCATAAAGAAGACGTTAAGTTTAATTGTGTAATAATCGATTGACATTGTGCAGTTTATGTCGTTCAAAGTCGGTTTCGGTGTTTAATTTAATAACCAGAAATTTAAATAACCTATTTTTGTTTAATCGCTCAAGGTCGGATATGTGAGTCCTGACTGTACTGCATTTGTTTTTTATCACAAAATTAGCTTACAGCTCTATGTTACCATGGAAAGTTGAACTAAAAAAATAAATCCTATATAAGTATCGAGAAATCAAGCGTTTAATAACTTTTTTTCAATTCAGTGTTGTGGAGGTTTTTTTTATTTTTGTTGTTTTTTTTTTTTTTTTTTTTAAACAAAATCTCATGGTTTCATTCAGATACATAATGACCAAACTAATTGTTTCCTATTACACCACTTTGTTAAGCAGATATGGAGCTTTATCAAAGATAGTAATGCTTTGAATTCAGCTGTTTAATTTAGGGTTAAAGCACGGGGTTTTTCCCATGCATTATGCTTGCTATATAAAAAGACGAGGCTACGCCATGAATGTTCATGGAGTGCTGTGGTCATTTCACTTATGTAACTGTATCACTCCATGAACGTACATTGTATAGGCTCTATGTATTTTCACAAAGGAACAAGCTCATACGCCAAGACACTCCTCTATTAGAAGGTAATTTGTTAATCTCGCCACAGCAAGCACAGTACAGCAGATAAATACATTCAGAATAACGACATCGGCATTATACCAAACAATACCAAGAACTCCCTGAAAACGATTTTCAGAACAGCAGCTGTGCATAAATAACAAGATGTGTGCTGTAATGAGGGTGCCCTGCAAGTCAGGCAATTTGATATACTGCCTCTTAAAGTTCTCTGTTAAATAGTGCAGCTACAACCCTTTGACTTCCTGCACCACATTTAAATGACCCGAATCCTCTTTGCTTAAGTACACATCACACCTTAAAGAAACAGAATGGCTACCAATATTAACAATGGTGCTGAATTTATGGCACACCCTGTAGTTTAGTAACTACAGTTAGGATATGCATAAGAAAAGCCACATGCACTGGCTCCCTGCTGGTTTTACTGCACACAGTGCAGAGCCAGGTCACTGCAGGTCCTTCTCACCTATAGATCTGCTCATAGGAGATCGGGATGTAGTCCTGAGGGTTCTGAGTCAGGAGCTGCTCAATGGCGCTTTCCAATTTTGGCCAATATGTGCTCTTGTAGTCTTCTGTGGTTATAATATTCATCACTGAAAAAAGGGGACAGTCGAGTGTGATTCTTCATGAATAGTGGCAGTTATCTTTTTTTTTTTTTACCCATTGTGATATTTCTAATAACTAGAGCAAAGGAGTGTCTTAACCAAATTCACAATCAGATAAGTTTATATATATACAGAACAGGCATACGTACGTACGGGAGGCGAGAGACTCCACTGTAGCTCAACAGCGATAGTTAAGACTACCAGGGATGGAAATAAGATTCCTACGGCAAAGCAGTTTCACTCACTCCAGGTTTAAATATGTGCTTGATTAGCCCCAGAATATAGGTAACAAGTTCTGATGTAGCATTGTAAAACCAGGAATGGATCAAACTGATATGCATCTAAATTTTATTTCAATCCCTAACAAGTACTAAAAGCTCAATGTGGTACAACATCACCGCTTCAGATACTTAATATAAACCTTTTATACAAACTGCTGCAGGGACAGTGACACAGTGTTGTTTTCTATCATCACAGTAAGTTAATCACAAACTGCCCCTACTGGCCACAGTGCAAACTGAAACAATGTGGATCACATCAAGTGACAAGCAAATATCGGTGTGACCAAATCAGAATGTACATGTTAAGGAATGAAAGGATTACCTGCATTTACAAAATGCCTGATAAAGAAAATGCACCAAATAAGATAGTCTATTATCACATACTTAGACGTAAGCTATAACTTGGGGTGAACGTCTTTAGAATTATACGATGTGGTCCAACCACTGTAGTGTGTGTACTTTCTGTGTCACTTTCTAAACAGTAAGCAATCAATTCTGATATATTGTATCTCAACGCAGGGTTCATAACTACACAGTTAAACAACTTACAAAACTTTGAGGTCGAACTGTTAATATTCAAAGTGACTTTTCCTGCAGCAGCAGCACTAGCACCAGTTCCAGCAGAATCACCGACTCCATTCCCCGGCTCGGTCAATGAGTGTGCACCGCTGCTTGGCTGGGCTGAGCCCTCGGCCTCACATTCGGTAGAATGCCCAGCGTGTCCGGTCTGCTGATGAGGATTTGGGGGGTTTTGTCTGTAAGCATCTGCACTGGCCTCCCAGTTATTGTGGTTGTGGTCGTCCATCATTTCAACACCCCCATCCTCGTCCATGCTCTCGTCCATTCTGGCTGACGATTTAAGTGGTTCGACAGTAAGGCGATGCTCGGACGCCCTGCATTAAATTGGGCGATATATGCTGCTTTTATGTTTAAAATTGTTACATCTTGTCAACCTTCCTTCCCCCAACTCCTTGCTATGTGTTGTTGATGCTTTGCTCTATCATATATCGTTCTCATATGTGTTGCGACACTATTTGCAGCAGCTTGCCTCGCTGTGTGTTCTGGGAAATGTAGTGTTTTAGTCAAGAGGGACGAACATTGGATCTATGGGATTAACTCTTTGACCCGTGCCGATTCTAGTTCTCAAAGACAGACGAAAGGACCTTGGGAAGAGACGGGGATATGGTTTCAACCGAGGGACTGCGTGGCCAGCAATGTATTTTAAACATACCCCCACCACCCAACATAATGTAACCAACTGTGAAATAACATTGACTATCTCTGTGCTACCTAGAAACGACTAGCCGTGAAGTTTAAAGATTCCAAAACATAGGAAATGTTGGCCAACCACAACAGTCCCTTAGTTAAAACCACACCCTCTTCCCTCCCATAGGTCCTTTCCTCTTATGGGAACTAGCCTCGACCCGGTGGGACCAGATGTGCCAGAAACGACAGATCTAGTTGTGTGCAGGTTGCCCATTCTGAATAAAACAAGCGAAATTGTGTTTTGCCGTGCAGGCAGTCGCTTACAGGGCATATTTTGGGATTTTCTTATTCCTGGACAAAAGTAATAAATAAATAAATAAAAACATAACAGTTGTTTGTGGTCAATACATGAATACATACTGTAGGTTCCCAGCCTTAGTGCGCAGCACAAAACTATACTCTTCTGCATCTTCACACTTGTCAGCCTCAGAATAGCACAATGGAAAGTAATACCACCACCACCACCAGAGAGTTTTAATGGACCTTTTTTTTTTTCTTGGACCAGTTTAACCAGCTCCTCAACCAGCACCCAGTACCCAGTGCTGGTAATTGCTGGTCTTTCCCTCAGGGCCTGCATACAGTACAAGTCACAGACCTTTTACACAATAGTGGTTATACTTACAAAGCGATCTTTCGCCGATATCCAATAGTGTGCAAATGTATTAGAACACCCCATTGCTTCTGTTTTGATTTGTTGTGTATATGTAACCAAACCACTGGAACTGAAAATTGTCAAAATAGGCAAATTAGTAATTGTCTAATTTAATCGATTAATGTAATAAGCCACACATGCAATTAATTAAAAAAAAAAAAACAGTAAGAGAAAAGGAACACATAGCCACAAATGGTCAAATGCATGAGCCGTTTTAGAAATTGTTTCATATCCCTAATTAAAGTGCAAAGTGGTCAGACATTTTCACAAGTGCCTGTTATTTCTATATTACTGATTACTTACTGAAAACTGAAATTCTCACACCAAGGTTTTCATTACAGTAGGTATACAGAGGATATCAATGACCAATCTTGAGGTTTTCTAATACATTTGCACACTGTAAACTCTTTTTTTTAATACAGGTATGTATGGGAATGCAAACTGGGAAAAAAATGCTGATAAAAGTGCACAATTGTATATGTTATAGCTTTCTTTCAAACAACATATTGTAGCGATCTCGGTTCCCGCAGACAAGCTCATCACACAGGGGGAGGCAATCCACACACAGGTGGAGAACCTACCCTCCTCCTGTGTGTGGATTGCCTCGCCCTGTGTGATGCGCCTACCTTCCCCTATGCATGCTACACTATACACGCTTTTAAGCATACATGGCTCTCTCTATCACAGTGGTGTACAACTCGGTCCTGGAGGGCCGATGTGCCTTTAGAAGTTTATTCCAACTGCACCCTAAAGTATGTTACTGGACCTTATTAGAAACTTAATTGGTCCAATTAACTAATTTAGTGTATGGTTAGAACAAAAAACGAGAGGGACACCGGCCCTCCATGACCTTAGTTGTGCACTACTACTCTATCGAGTAAAAGTACATTTTAAAGTTGTTTAATATTTCAAATTTACATATGCTGGTTCAATAAAAATCGCCTTTTTTTTTTTTCCATTTCTGGACCAGCATGACTTACATTTATTTACATAATTAAAATGACTTGCACGGATTTCCACTCTGATATATAGGTGTGCAAAGCGACATAGTTCCCTTTCAATTTGAAGATGGCCACCAAAACATTGTTATGGGAATACGCCTACCTATTGGTAGGTGTCACTGAGCTCTTTCAATCAAAGCTGCCGATAGGCCCTCTCCCTTCAGTGACCCCCTCGGTCCCGCCTACCGAGGTTACTTAACGGTCACGCAGGGGAGACTCACTCTCTTCTTACTTCTCAAGATTGATACGGTAAGACCTCTCTGTGTGGCATTGAGCTGCCTTATTGTTTAAAAAAGCACGCATTGAGTTGCTGCTGGTTCCCCTGCACTTCGTGCTGAAAGCTGGCTCCACCGCTTTCCCGGAATCAGCAGCTCTCAATTTGTAGCCTTTTTTCTCTTTCCTTCTATCTAGCACCTGCTCACTTAGCATGTCAGGCTGCTCCTCTTTGTCTGTCGTCTTTTAGTTGACTGACGGTAAGTATATTAAGAACTGTGTGTTTTCACCCTTTCTTACTTGAGAGAGCACTGTTACTCCATGGGGCTGGGCCTGTCTCCGTTGTCAAGTTAATCCACCAGCCGCCTGCAGGCCGCCAGTAGGGCCTTATTGTTTTGATTGTAGCTGCGCGTCCCCACCCTTGCGCAGAGGACTAACTGCACTGCGGCTGCTTACAGCCAGACCAGTCGCATACTCCTCACCAAGGCTTGCCCCATTGTTGAGTTTCGAGATACGTAGGCTGCATCAGCCTTCACCACGTGTGTAGGCCTTACAATCAGACAGACAGTGTGCTTTCCCCTATCTGTATTGCGTATTCTATTATTACAATATTTTATTTGTTGTATATTGATTTACTGTATTGTATAAAGTCAATAGCCCGCCGCGGCTTCGGCCCTGTCCCCCTGTTGTACGTTATGCGCTGCTAAGGTGTGTGACCACGTGATCAGGACAGGCATCGTTGCACAGCTGCCCCAGTGTTTTTTAAATACTGCGGTTCATAAAGCTACTTAGGTACCACAGTGCACACGGTGCTTATTGACTCGAAGCCCGCCGCGACTTCGGCCCTGTCTCCCTGTTGTATGCTACGCGCTGCTCAGGTGTGTGACCACGTGGTCAGGTAGGTACCGTTGCATACCTGCCCCGGTGTTTTTTAAATACTGCGGTGCATAAGACTCAGCCCCCGCTACTTAGGTACCACGGTGAGCACGGTGCTTATTGACTCACAGTATCGCTACAGGCAAGTGCGCCAGTGCTGCACGGTATTCGATGCAAGCGGTACCCGGTGCACAGGGTGCACATTATACCAGTGCTCAGTGCACACAGTGCTCGGTGCACATGGTGCGCATATTATCTGCTTCCCCCTACTTAGTGCACAGAGAGCATGGGACTCGGTGCTGCACGGTACTCGGTGCGCATTATACTTGGTGCGGCACGGCACGCGGTGCTCGGTGCACAAGGCGTGGTGCTTCAGTGCTCGCGGTGCACATAGTATCCAGCTCGGTACTCGGGGCATGTGGTGCATGATACAAGTTGCACGCAGGCTTACGATGTCGAGCAGGGCTGGTTTCCATGCCTGTGAGGCTTGTGGGACTAATATCCCACAGGAGGACAGACACACCATGTGTGCCCAGTGAGTAAGCCCTGAGCACGCTTCTACAGCCCTACAAGGCTCTTGCAGCATCTGCAAGGCTTTTCAGCCCAAAGTGCTCGCCAGTTGCACCCTCAGCCACTCCCAGTCACAGAGCCCCTCTGGGGAGATCCCCTGTGCACGGCAAGCACGGGATATCATGGACATGAAAGCTCAGATTGACCGGATCATGGCTTTTGGAGAGACAACAAGCCCCATCGGCTCCGACCACGGCCCCCCGTGTGGTGCCTCCCTTACCCCCAGCGGCGACCAGAGTCAAGGACCCTATCTGCCTGAACCTGCAATGTAGGGTTACGGAGACAGTCCACAGCACCCTCTTGGCCAATACATCCAGTATGCTGTTTGCATATATAGATGGTATCTTGCGTGACACCCCGCTCACAGAACCAGTGGCCATGGAGTTGCGATTGCTGTCGGACACGTTGCTCCAGGTCTCCAGCCTGCAGGGGCAGGCCCTGAGCCGGAGCTTGGCGGCCTAGTGGTCACACGCAGACAGCTGCGCTTTTGGACACGCCTATATCGCTAGGCCATACCTTTGGTCCAGCAGTGAGATCCTACAGCATTCTCTTCGAAAACGCGAGGCGTCTCAACAAGTCAACACGTTGCTCCCTCCCCCCCCTCCAGCGCAGGGTAGGTCGAGCCACTGGCACATGCCCCCAACGCGGACAGTCATCAGGATGGTGCCAATTCCCACAGCCCTGCTAGGTGACCTTAGGCATCGCCGACAGGCCTCATCTCAGTCGAGGGACAGGACTCTCCCGCAACGTGGAGGGCGTGGCCAGCCGGCATTGGCCAACCCGTGCAGCAGTGCCCTTGAAGCTGATTCCAGGGAACTCGCCCTAGGCAACCGCCTCAGCAAAGCCCCGCCTCAGCCTCAGCCGCCCTGGCACAGCCTCTGAGGGCTTGAGACCTCAGACGCAGTTTGCGGCACATCAGCTACACCCACTACTGGCGCGCTTGCACCTCCCATGTGTGGGTGCTCACAACTGTACAATACGGTTACGCGCTTCAGTTTTGCTTGGGACCCCCTCCTTTCGCGGCATCACGACTACGTACGTGATGGATCCGCTTCAGGCCTCGGTGCTCCAGACCGAAGTGGCAGCCTTTCTGGACAAGTGCGCCATTTGTCTCGTAGACCCCACCTCTCCCGGGGAGGGGATCTACTCGAGATACTTTCTGGTGCTGAAGAAAGATGGTGGCTTTTGCCCCATCCTGGATTTGCAGGTTCTCAACTGTTTCCTGAAACAGAGGAGGTTCCACATGCTGACTCATTGTCACATACTCCAGTCTATCCGGTCAGGCAACTGGTTTACTATGGTGGACTTGCGGGACGCAAATTTTCACGTCCCCATATGTCCACTTTGCCTTTTAAGGCAAAGTTTACGAGTTTTCCGTGTTGGGGGTCGGCCTCTCCCTAGCTCCCTGTACGTTTTCAAAGTGCGTGGAAGCTATCCTTGTCCCTTTGCGGCTGCAAGAGGTCAGAGTGATGAACTACATCAATGACTGGTTGATCTGTTCCCAGTCATGGGAGGGAGCGGTGGCCCACACGACACTGGTGAAGGAGCATCTAGTGAGGCTGGGCCTCACCATCAATGATGCCAAGAGTCAGCTGACACCGGTGCAGTGCACATCGTATGTGGGGCTCCGGCTGGATTCCACTACAATGCACGCATACCTGTCAGACGACAGGGTAGAAGCACTCCAGCACCACCTCTCGCTGTTTCGACAGGGATCGAGGGTGCCCTTTGTTTTGTGCCAGAAGTTACTTGGTCTGATGGCGGCAGCAACATCAGCCATTGAGCTGTGTTTATTGCGCACGTGCCTGCTACAGGCGTGGCTCATTGAGTTTCACTTGCATCCCAAGGAAGGGCCCGCATCCGTCGGAGTAGCGTCTCCACTGTCAAGTGGAGGAACATGTTTGGGAATGGTTCAGGAAGGTGCAGGTTGATCTCAGCAGACGACTCATTGCCTTATGTGGTACTCCCTCCACCGCTGAGGCATCGACGCCCTAGCCCATGTACAGTGGCTTGCGAAAGTATTGACCCCCCCTTGGCATTTTCCCTATTTTGTTGCCTTAGAACCTGGAATTAAAATAGATTTTTATTTGGATTTCATGTAATGGACATACACAAAATAGTCCAAATTGGTGAAGTGAAATGAAAAAAATAACTTGTTTAAAAAATTTCTAAAAAATAAATAATGGAAAAGTGGTGCATGCATATGTATTCACCCCCTTTGCTATTAAGCCTCTAAATAAGATCTGGTGCAACTAATTACCTTCAGAAGTCACATAATTAGTTCAATAAACTCCACCTGTGTGCAATCTAAGTGTCACATGATCTGTCACATGATCTCAGTATATATACACCTGTTCTGAAAGGCCCCAGAGTCTGCAACACCACTAAGCAAGGGGCACCACCAAGCAAGTGGCACCATGAAGACCAAGGAGCTCTACAAACAGGTCAGGGACAAAGTTGTGGAGAAGTACAGATCAGGGTTGGGTTATAAAAAAATATCAGAAACTTTGAACATCCCACGGAGCACCATTAAAGCCATTATTAAAAAATGGAAAGAATATGGCACCACAACAAACCTGGCAAGAAAGGGCTGCCCACCAAAACTCACGGACCAGGCAAGGAGGGCATTAATCAGAGAGGCAACAAAGAGACCAAAGATAACCCTGAAGGAGCTGCAAAGCTCCACAGCGGAGATTGGAGTATCTGTCCATAGGACCACTTTAAGCCGTACACTCCATAGAGCTGGGCTTTACGGAAGAGTGGCCAGGAAAAAGCCATTGCTTAAAGAAAAAAAAATAAGCAAACATGTTTGCTGTTCGCCAAAAGGCATGTGGGAGACCCCCCAAACATATGGAAGAAGGTACTCTGGTCAAATGAGAGTAAAATTGAGCTTTTTGCCAATCAAGGAAAACGCTATGTCTGGCGCAAACCCACACCTCTCATCACCCCGAGAACACCATCCCCACAGTGAAGCATGGTCGTGGCAGCATCATGCTGTGGGGATGTTTTTCATCGACAGGGACTGGGAAACTGGTCAGAATTGAAGGAATGATGGATGGCACTAAATACAGGGAAATTCTTGAGGGAAACCTGTTTCAGTCTTCCAGAGATTTGAGACTAGGACGGAGGTTCACCTTCCAGCAGGACAATGACCCTAAGCATACTGCTAAAGCAACACTCGTGTGGTTTAAGGGGAAACATTTAAATGTCTTGGAATGGCCTAGTCAAAGCCCAGACCTCAATCCAATTGAGAATCTGTGGTATGACTTAAAGATTGCTGTACACCAGCGGAACCCATCCAACTTGAAGGAGCTGGAGCAGTTTTGCCTTGAAGAATGGGCAAAAATCCCAGTGGCTAGATGTGCCAAGCTTATAGATACATACCCCAAGAGACTTGCAGCTGTAAGTGGTGCTGCAAAAGGTGGCTCTACAAAGTATTGACTTTGGGAGGTGAATACTTATGCACACTCAAGTTTTCTGTTTTTTTGTCTTATTTCTTGTTTGTTTCACACTAAAAAATATTTTGCATCTTCAAAGTGGTAGGCATGTTGTGTAAATCAAATGACACAAACCCCCAAAAAATCAATTTTAATTCCAGGTTGTAAGGCAACAAAATAGGAAAAATGCCAAGGGGGGGTCAATACTTTCGCAAGCCACTGTATGGCCCAGAGTGCTCCTTTACGTGTTCCCCCTTCTGCCATTACTCCTAGCCTTTCTCAAAAAGGTCGGTCAGAGAAGGCATCAGTTCTCCTAGTGGCCCCCATGTGGCCCAGGAGAATCTGGTTCTCAAACCTTTGCCAGTTATTGAACGGCCCGCCCTGGGAGATCCCGCTTCACCTGGATCTCCTCAGTCAAGTGAGAGGCATGCTTTGGCACCCGGAGCTGGGCAGGCTCCAGCTATGGGTCTGGCCCCGTAAAGGGACCGCTGGTCAGCCTTAGGGCTGTTGGATGTGGTTGTGGATAACTTGCAGAATGCTAGGGCACATTCCATTAGGTCACTGTATGCCTAGAAGTGGAAATATTTCCAGGATTGGTGCCGTACTAAGAGTCATGATCTAATCTCTTGTCCCATGCCTGTCACCTTGCAGTTTCTGAAAGATGTGCTTGAGGCTGGCAGATCATCTTCCACACTGAAGGTATACCTAGCGGCTATTTCTCCTTGCCGTGCCCCCGTGGACTCAGTGTCCCCGGGCGCTCATTTTCTGGCTACCCGGTTTCTCCGAGGTGCTTGGCGGTTGCGCCCTCCTAGCAGGGCTACTCTCCCCAAATGGAGCCTTGGGGTTGTACTGGAGGCTCATGCAGGCCCTGTTTTGAGCCTATATACACCATTGAGTTGAAGTATCTGTCTATGAAGACATCCTTCCTCTTGGCTATTACTTCCGCAAAGCGGGTTAGTGAGCTGCAGGTGCTGTCTGTGCATAGCTCCTGCATGCGTATTTGGGATGATGGTAGCAGAGTGTCACTGCGTGCAAACCCTGCTTTCCTCCAAGGTGGTTACAGCCCTCGACATGAATCAGTCTGTGGAACTGGAGTCTTTTCATCCTCCACCGTTTACTTCAGAGGAGGATAAGAAGTTGAATTTCCTCTGGCCAGTTTGGGCATTGAGATTTTATGTGGATAGGACGAGAGCGCTGTGTCATTCTGACCAGCTCTTCCTCTGCCATGGGACACAGACCGTGGGACAGCCCCTGTCGAAGTAGCGACTGTCGCATTGGATTGCGGAGACTGTATATGATGGGGCTGGCTTACCCCCGCCTGGGTGGGTAGCTGCACATTCCACAAGAGGTGTGGTTACTTCATGGGCCCTTCTGGCAAAGTGCCTGCTGATAGTGAACAGGTGTCCAGCAGGTGCGGTGCTGGTGCAATAATCCAAAGAAACCAACACACAACAAAGTACAGGTGTTTATAATCCAAGGGTCTGATAACCAGACAGTAAATAATAACGGGCTTGCAATACACAACCATGTGTACTGCATTGTATTGAAAAAGGGTTGCAGTCCCGTAAATAAGTCACAGAGTACTTAAACACACACGCAATCACCAGTCCAAAGTGAATGCTCTCAGTGCTTGTGGTGCAGTACAATACCTGCTTTATTTATGAACGACAGTGATAACAATGTTAATCATGACTGCAGTGCAGTGTTGATCCGGTTTGTGCTGGTCCCTGGCGACAGCTCCAGATTTCTGTTTAGCCGTCTAGTGCTATAATCAGAAAACACAGACAGTTACTAAATAGACCTGGACAAACAAAACAAAAAACACTCATGAATATTTCCAATACGCTTTTTCTGCTTCTCTCACAGTCCTTCCAGTTTCTAACCAAAAAGGACCAAACAAAGGAAAAAAAATAGCGTTTCTCTGGCCCCTCTTACGCTATCCCACATGACTCCTTGGTAAACGATTTTAGCTGCATCTATTGCTTGCAGCTGCTACCTTGTTTACCTTCCAGGTCAATGCATTCCTGCAACAGAGTCTCGCTTCCATCCAGGCTGAACGATTTCCCGACCTCGGAAACGAACCGTCAGGCAGGGGGCCTATCGGCAGCTATAATAGAAAGAGCTGAGTGACAACTACCAATAGGCAGGCATATATCCCATAACGATGTTTGGTGGCCATCTTCTCTTTCAGGGAACCAGGTTTACGGTAGGTAAACTAACGTTTTCTTTTTTACTTGTTTCTGTTGTGTTTTCTTTATTATTTAAGAATTTAACAAACGATTTATTTTTGCACACTTGTTTTCCTTCTTTTGTTTTGCCTTGTTTTCCTTGGCAGAGCAAGGAACAGGTGTAGCGGTTTTGGGTCTCAGTGCTTGGTCCAGGACGTTTGGGCCCCCCAGATCCTTGATAGGGGGTAGGTCGCTTTTCTTCTCTGTGAGAGGGGAAAGGACAACTAATCGTAAAGTTCATGTTTTGCCTATATTACTTATCTGTATAGGCCAGCCCCCTTCCACCCCAGTGAGAGTGTGCTTGAGGCCTCCAGCGGTTTACCTACCTTGCCTTCAGGTCTGGAGTCCACCTTCTAGGTCGGGTCCGGTGGCAGCAGACTGAGTCGGGGTGAGGTCCAGGGAGTATAGGGGGAGAAGGAAGGAGAGAGAGAAGAGAAAGGTGGGGCAAAAGATTGACTGAAGTGAAGTGCCCAGAACCTCTGGTTGGAGGGTGCAGTTTACTTACCTGTATGTCAGTTCCTGATGGCCCCTTTCCTTTGCCCCATTCTTTTCTCTCAAGTCTGCAGGAGGCAGCAGCAACCAACAGACAGAGTTTTGAGACACGGGCGAGGGGAGGATCCAACAGCACAGCAGAACAACGCAGTTAAACGAGGCAGTCTTCCCAGCGACAGCGAGTGGAAGCGACAGCGAGTGGGAGAAGTACAGGCGTGGAAAAGTACAGAGCAGTTTCGAAGCAGTTTGAAAGCAGGTTGACGGCTGCAGAAGAAACTAAACTTCAAAAATAAAAAAAACCTCAACATGGTCTTCAAGCCAGTAATCTGTGACACCTGGTTGATGTGGGAAATCCGAGAAAACCCAGCGGAGCTAAACCAAGTGTGCATAAAGTGCCGCGCGATCCAAGATTTGCATAAACTAGTAAGTATGCTAGAAATGGAGCTGGAAGAAGTGAGACAGCAACAGGATCTTGAGGAACTGGCACACCCACAATTCATGGAAGTCTGCATCACCCCTAACAGACTGAAAGCCACCAAGGAGATAGAAGGTCAGAACAGCTGGGTTCAGGTAGGCAGAAGCAGGGAAAAAAAGAAACTTCGTCAAACACAACCACCAGAAATCAAAACAACCAACAGATTTGTGTCACTTCAGAATTTTGATGAGCAGAAGCAACAACAAGAGAATGAAAGGAACAACATCCAGGACCCTATTGACAGTGGTGACAAGACAGCAAAAAGAAGGGAGGTCATGATTATTGGGGACTCCATATTGAGAAACACAGCAAGTTCAATTCGCAGTTTGGACCCCCTTACTACAACAGTGTGCTGCCTTCCGGGAGCCTCGGTCAAGCACATCACTGAGAACGTGGACAGGCTCCTAGAACGAACAGGAGACGACCCGGTAGTAGTCGTCCACATTGGTACAAACAACATTGGAAGAGACAGACCAAAATCCCTGCAAAACAAATTCAGAGAGCTAGGAAGGAAATTAAAAGAGAAAACCAAAACTGTGTTTTTTTCTGGTATACTACCCGCACCTTGCAAAGGACCATATGGACAGCTGGAAATAATTAATCAAAACGAATGGCTGAAGACGTGGTGCACACGGGAAGGCTTCACCTATCTTGATCATTGGACCACATTCTACAACGAGGACTATCTGTATAGACGGGATGGACTGCATTTAAATAACAAGGGAACTAGTCTACTCGGAGAAAAGATCCTCGAGCAGGTTCGGAAGCATTTAAACTAGAAAGGAAGGGGGGAGAAATCAACAAAAAAACAGAAGGGAGACCGCATCAAAACAAGAACAACAACTCAGGTAAGACAACCATTAAATGTATTTATCTAAATGCTAGAAGTATCAGAAACAAAATTCTAGAACTTGAAGCTACTGCACTAACAGGTAACTATGATGTGATAGGTGTTACAGAAACGTGGTTATCTGAGAGTGATGGGGACGAATATAATATTTGTGGGTATACACTGTATAGGAAAGACAGGCAGGACAGAAGAGGAGGAGGGGTAGCGCTATACATAAGAAACAGTCTTGAAGCCCAGGTGTTAAACCTGGACAAAGAAAATAAAACCGAATCAATATGGGTCAGAATAACAGACAAAAATTCAAAAGGCATAATAATAGGAGCATGCTATAGACCGCCAGATTCAGACGGTGAGCAAAATAATCTGTTATACAATGACATTAGAAATGTGTGTAGCAAAGGAGAAGCCATACTAATGGGGGATTTCAACTTCCCCCAAATAAAATGGGAAAACCCGGTGGGTAGCGCGAAGGATGAAATAGAAATGGTGGAAATGACAAATGACTGCTTCCTAACACAATTTGTGAAGGCACCCACTAGAGGGGAGGCATGCCTTGATTTAGTCTTTTCAAATAACGAAGATAGAATAACTAAAACAGAGGTCAGAGAACCACTGGCAAACTCAGACCACAACATGGTCTCATTTGAAGTGTTTTTTAAATCCCCAAAAGTAAAGACTAAAGCTAAGGTTTACAATTTTAGAAAAGCAAACTATGAAGGTATGAAACAGAGACTAACAGAAGTAGATTGGAGTAAAATAGAGAAAACACCCACAGAAGAAGGATGGTTGTTCTTCAAAAATGTAGTACTAGAGGCGCAAAACAATTACATCCCTAAAGTAGACAAATCTAAATGTAAAACTAAATTGCCAAAATGGTTTAATAGATCAATTAAAAAAAATATTCAGCGAAAAAAGGCACTTTACAGAGCATTAAAAAAGGACCAAAAAGAAAGTATGCAGAAAGAGTACACAGAACTGCAAACGCAAGTCAAAAAGGAAGTTAGAAAGGCCAAGAGAGAAATAGAAATAAACATTGCTAAGGGAGCTAAAACCAATTCCAAAATGTTTTTCCAATATTACAACAGCAAGAGAACATTCAAAGAGGAGATTAAATGTTTAAGAGATACAAATGGCAAAATCGTAGAGGAAGAAAAAAAAATAGCAAATATGTTAAATGATTACTTTTCACAAGTTTTTACAAAGGAAGATACTGACAACATGCCCCACATGTCATCCAGTTCCTATCCAGTTTTAAATAACTTTAGCATAACTGAGGCAGAAGTGTTAAAGGGACTAGGAGCTCTTAAAATAAACAAATCCCCTGGGCCGGATGAGATCCTCCCAGTAGTACTCAAAGAAATGAAAGAAGTAATTTACAAACCGCTAACCAAGATCATGCAGCAGTCTCTTGACACAGGGGTGGTACCGACAGACTGGAAAATTGCAAACGTAATACCGATCCACAAAAAGGGAAACAAAACTGAACCAGGTAACTACAGACCAGTAAGCCTGACTTCTATTATATGCAAACTTATGGAAACTATAATAAGATCCAAAATGGAAAATTACCTATATGGTAACAGGGTACTGGGAGACAGTCAACATGGTTTTAGGAAAGGGAGATCGTGTCTAACTAACTTGCTTGATTTTTTTGAGGATGCAACATCGATAATGGATAACTGCAAAGCATATGACATGGTTTATTTAGATTTCCAGAAAGCTTTTGACAAAGTCCCGCACAAAAGATTAATTCTCAAACTGAACGCAGTTGGGATTCAAGGAAACACATGTACATGGATTAGGGAGTGGTTAACATGTAGAAAACAGAAAGTACTGATTAGAGGAAAAACCTCAGAATGGAGTGTGGTAACCAGCGGTGTACCACATGGATCAGTATTAGGTCCTCTGCTATTCCTAATCTACATTAATGATTTAGATTCTGGTATAGTAAGCAAACTTGTTAAATTTGCAGACGACACAAAAGTAGGAGGAGTGGCAAACAATGTTGCAGCAGCAAAGGTCATTCAAAATGATCTAGACAAGATTCAGAACTGGGCAGACACATGGCAAATGACATTTAATAGAGAAAAGTGTAAGGTACTGCACACAGGAAATAAAAATGTACATTATAAATATCATATGGGAGATATTGAAATTGGAGAAGGAATCTATGAAAAAGACCTAGGAGTTTTTGTTGACTCAGAAATGTCTTCATCTAGACAATGTGGGGAAGCTATAAAAAAGGCTAACAAGATGCTCTGATACATTATGAAAAGTGTTGAATTTAAATCAAGGGAAGTAATGTGAAAACTGTACAATGCACTAGTAAGACCTCATCTTGAATATTGTGTGCAGTTCTGGTCACCTCGCTATAAAAAAGATATTGCTGCTCTAAAAAGAGTGCAAAGAAGAGCGACCAGAATTATTCCGGGCTTAAAAGGCATGTCATATGCAGATAGGCTAAAAGAATTGAATCTGTTCAGTCTTAAACAAAGAAGACTACGTGGCGACCTAATTCAAGCATTCAAAATTCTAAAAGGTATTGACAGTGTCGACCCAAGGGACTTTTTCAGCCTGAAAAAAGAAACAAGGACCAGGGGTCACAAATGGAGATTAGACAAAGGGGCATTAGAACAGAAAATAGGAGGCACTTTTTTACACAGAGAATTGTGAGGGTCTGGAATCAACTCCCCAGTAATGTTGTTGAAGCTGACACCCTGGGATCCTTCAAGAAGCTGCTTGATGAGATTTTGGGATCAATAAGCTACTAACAACCAAACGAGCAAGATGGGCCGAATGGCCTCCTCTCGTTTGTAAACTTTCTTATGTTCTTATGAGTCTGGGCAACGTCCAGGGAGCGTGGTGGGAGAGAGAGAGGAGATAACTGCAGGGTTAGAGACCAGTTGAACGGAAGTGCCCAAAACCTCTGGGTGGAGGGTGTAGTTTACTTACCTTTGTGTCAGTTCCTGATGGCCATTTTTTTGCCCCTGTCACAAAGACGGCTGTAGTGGGTGACGTCAGACCAGAAACAGGGACCAACACAGAAGAGACACAGAGAGGTGGAGTTTGGTGAAGCCGAGCGCTTGCTTGCACTCAGCATTTAATAAATTAACAGACAGAAAATAAAAGGTTTTGAAAGACAAACAAAACACAGGACATGGCACTGGTAGCCAAAACAAAGAGACAAACAAAATGGACTACAAAGACAAATACAGTGAGCTGCTAATTATGATTACACCGTGTAACAAATTATATATTTTTTTTGTTCCTGGGTAGTAAGTGTTATTTCCTAATTGCTTATGCCTCAAAAGTATAGAAAATGGCTATTATTCACCACAAACTTTGCTTTTGTGACTAGGACAGTGATGATATTTCGAAATATCACTATTTCCAATGGGAAAACGGGCAAATGTGTGTCTTTTCATTCACATAAAGTCAGAAAAAAACAACATATGAATCCAAATTAACATGTATTTATACTAAAGTAATACAAAAATGACTACAAAAGATTTAGAAGCATAGTTTTTCGAGATTTACGATTATACTGTAAATACAGTATAATTGTGTTACATAGTGTTATTATTCCTCCATCTCCAATCCTGTTCTCCACTCAAACACACAACCCCGAGTGAGTGAAAACATGCTGCTTTTATGCAGCTGTACCGAGACTCGATTGCTACTCAATCATTCAATTGGAGTCTCAGTACAACTGCATGTGAATTAATAAAGTGCAATTCCCCATGCTCACATATTACATTTTACCTGCATGTGAAATGCTGTGCAACCCTTGTGCCTAAATACAAATAAAAAATTTTAAACACTTGTGCTCGAAACCCACATCATATACCAATGACTATACACCAACATTAACACACAACCAACGACTATACACCAACACGCAACATATGACACAGAAATACACACAGGGGTGGGGCAACATTGCCACAGCCCCGCTCTACTGTCTCAGGTCCTTTGGAGGTGGCAGTCGATTGGCAGTGGAGAGCTCCAGCAGGGGTGGCGGCGGTTCCTGCATCGGCATGAGGAAAACAGCGGCGGACCGAGCGAGTTGGGTTTTACTCCCCCTGGTCCGCCGTGCATGAACTTTTTTTCTGAGACTGTGACCAACAGGAGGGGACTGCTTAGTGTGCGGTGTTTTTCTATTGTTCTCAGGGGCGGACTGGGACATAAATTCAGCCCTGGCAATTTAGCAACACCAGCCCACGTCACCGCGCCCGCAGCCCCCATCCCCCACAGGCTGCATACACATAGATGCGATAATGCTACTGATAAATAACATAGAAGGTACACTACAGTACAGCGTTTCCCTACTTGTACTTTATTTACCGTGAACGGTGAAACATGCTCCTCCTACATGTTTAAGAGAAATACAAGTAAAAAAAAACACCACTGTACATACAACTCACCACTATAACTGTTGCCTCCATTGTGCTGTCTCTGCATCTTTGCTGTCACCGTCTTCACTGTCTGTGCTTTTCCTTGTTCTCTGCTGTCACTGTCTTTGTTTTTTCTTGTTTTCTGCTTCACTCTGGCTTTGCTTTTCCTTGTTTTCTGCTGTCAACGTCACTGCTTCATCCTCTGCTTTCACAATGTCCTACCCTATTGTCAGCAGGCGTCGCAGTAGTTCACTCTTTTCTGCCACCCTGTCAATGACAACATCTGTATCTAGGGCCATCAGTGTTTCATTTTTCAGTTGCCATCAGCATACATGCCTCCAAATAATCGTTGGATAGGGTCAATTTTTTATGAATTTGAGTGTTGAGAAGCTCCTCTCACAGGCTACCTGGATGACAGATAGGGTGAGTAGGAACTTGTACCCCAGGCCTATAACATGGTAAGCATCTGTCAGCAAGTTGTACCGGCATAAAAGTTGATAACAACATACAGCACAGTTCTTACATGTTGAACAACTTGTATTAATCATCTCCACTTGTTCTTCATCACTTCCATCTGCAGGTATCTCACTCACAATCCTGGTTGTGTACTCTTCCACCGCTGATGTTTTCAGTCTCTCCCAGTGACTGGCAAGACTAGTCAACTCACACTGCAAAGTGCCAACAGTTACTTGACTGTCAAACTTAAGCAAAAGTTTGCTTAGTTCTGCAAGTGATGTCTGGGGCAATCCATTATTTCTGATCTGAGAAGCTTCTGGTGTCCAGATAAGCAAAGTCTTCATACAACGTGCTGTGTGTCAGAAAGCGCTGACGGACGCTTTCAGTGACCGTATCCATGATGACATGGTGCACCTCACTCTTGTAAGCCCTCTCTGAGTCCCTCTCAGTCTCATCCTGGGCCAACTCCCCAGGCATGGTCTTCCTTTTCCTTGCCCTTTTCTGAGGCAGCTCAACCTGCACTTCCAGTTTGATGTCTTCTTCCTTTTTGAAGCTTGTCAGTGTCCCACTGCACAAAGCTGTCTGCTGCCCTCTTCACAGCATCAAAGTCCCTCACATTGTTTTGCAGAGCCTCGTGTGTTCCCAATACCATCCAATGTGCTGTCAGGATGTCCATGCTGCTTGTCCGTAGGTACTTGGAGAGCGAGGACGTTTTCTCAAATATTGACATGAATGTTTGGGCAGTTTGGATTGTCTCATAATTGAGCAGGGCCTCTGTTAAAGCTCTGGCCTTGATGTACAGTTGGTTTGTGACTCGCCATCTCTTCAGTGGCTGTCAAGGTGAGAATCATATCCACATACAAAGCATTTTGTGGGTTTCCAAAGAACCCAAAGACCTTATTTAGAGCAGCATCGTTGGCCCACCAGCATGTTTTTCCTATAGGAGAGAGTTGTCTGTGGCCAGTGTCCTAATCTTTTTTCCCCCCACACATTCATCCTTTGGTAGGACTCTCGAATTAACACTGCCAGGTCATTGAGTAGTGAGAACAGTGAAGCACTGGCTATAACCACTCCTGTTGTGTCTGCCATCACCAGATTCACCACATGTGCATAACACCAGATATGTACTTGGTTGGGAGAGTGTGTGGATAGCAAAGCAGAGAAACTATTGTACTGGTCTTGCATGTTTGCAGCTCCATCAGTAGCATTAACAATACATTTACTGATGTCCAGTTGCAGTGTGTCAATTACTTCTTTAACTAACTGAACAAAGTACTTCCCAGACAATGCCTCACAATTGACTACAACAACAAATCGCTCGTGGACCACATCAGTCACATACCTAAGGATGACTGAGCACTGGTCCTTTGCAGAGATGTCCTGTGTTGAATCGATTTGGACCGAGAACATGCCAGATTCCCTTACGTGAAATAAATTCTTGAATAATGCGGCGGATGGCATCTATTACAGTATTGACTGTAGTTTTGGATAGCAAAGTGAAAAGGGAGCATCTACCTTTACCACCAGACTGATGTAGCCTCTTGCTCTTCTCAATGCAATCGTCAATGTGATCTCGCAGACAGATGTCATACTTGCTGATTAGAAGAATAAATTCCAGAAAGTTTCCATGATCTACAGAGATGTCCTCCAAAGTATATGCAGCCTCAGACTGGGACCCTCTGTAGCTAAGCCCCCGCTTGCCTATCACCTTTACAACATCCACAACACGTTCCATCACCTGACATCTCTTAAGAACCTGCTCTCTGTGTGCAGACATTTGCCTGCCAAAAAGTAAATGGTTAATGTTGGCTTTGCTTGGGATGGTAGGTGAAAAACAAGTCATGATCTGTTAATTTAGGCCGTGCAAACCAGTCCAAAGTGGACTCTTCTGGGGAATTTGTAATTACTATTACATATTAAGGAACTGGTAGTACATCTATGTCTCCGTCTCTGTTTTCTTCCTACCTTGTCTGCACTCGTCCCTGAGCAGTCTCTGCTAAGCCTAGCATCTTCTCTCAGCCCAGCAACATCCTATTACTGAATAAATGCCATTGGCTCATTGGCTCATAATACCTTAAAAAAGTCTATGTACTAATTTTGTAAATTAGTGCCTGGCTGTCATCATATCAAAGTTTATTGGTCACATGTGCAGAACACAGGATGTAAACATTGCAGCAAAATGCTTATTCATGGCCTCTCCCCAACAGTGTGTGCATGTGCATGCAGTGTATGGGGGGGGGGGGGGGTGTGCGCGAGTGTGTGAGAGTGTGAGAGTGTGTGCGCATGCAGTGTATGGGTGTGTGCGTGAATGTCAGCTGCGTGAGAGTGTGTGTGTGTGGAGAGTCACACACGCATGCACATGTCCTCTCCTCCTATCCTAAGGGATGGGTTAACTACTATTACATACTGTATATAATATAGAGCCAAAATATCAAGAAACTGACAGCCTGTTCGTCAGTATCTGTCTCTCTCTCTGTGCTGTCTTCCTACCTCCACTCGACTCTACTGCCGCGGCTGAGCTGTCTGCGCTACGATCACTGGGACCAGACGATGAGGGGACCACGTGGCCTGTACTGGGCCCAGCAACATCCTAGTTGTAAATTAATAAACACATACATATTAGACAAAGAAGAAAAATCACTAAATCAATGCCTTATAGATGACCACTGGCTTATAATACCTTGTAAATTATGTCATGTGTTCCCCCTACCAACTTAGCTGTGTTTAATATTAGGCTACATATACAGCCAAAACCTTAAGGAACTGGCAGTACATCTGTGTCAGAGTCTCTCTTCCACTCTCTGTTTTCTTCTTGAATCTAATATAAAAATTAAACCATCTGTGTTTGTTATAGAACGATGGGACTACTTTAGGTGGATACGGACGAATTTACAGCATTGCGAGTAATATTGTCTATGGCTGTGTCCAAATTCGAAGGGAGCTGCCTTGCTGCCTGCGTTCTACATGGGCAGCATCCTTTGGAGGCGGTGCCTTTTGGGCAGCAACTGAAAAGTAATCTTAAATTGGACGCACTTTGAAGAGCGCGTCTACGTAATCGATGGCTCGGGTGCAGCACGAGGCAGGTGTTCAACTGATCTGACAACTCTTGAAAAGAGTGTTCTGAGGAGAAATATCTACCAAGTTAACTAGCTAGCTGAACTCTGTGAGAGATATTTGTGTGGGCAAAAAACACAGATATTGCTTCTTTTGCGTCTATGAAGCTAGCTAGCTAGTCTGTTACATTGACAGGTAGCTATAACTCAATAAGCCTTCACTCTGAGATCTAGCCAGCTAGCTAATGTCATGAACGAATTAATGAAAGTTAGCAATTACAACCGTGAAAGTTAGCTTGCAAACTATAACTAGCGATTACTAGCTAGACAGTTTAAAAGGAAAAGTTTCCCTGAATCCCCCCTTCCCTAATTATTATTAGCCTACTTTTCATACAATATACATAAAAATATTAGATCTAACTGGCAGCAGTAGGCTACATGATCTGTGTTAGTTTGTGTGAATTTTCCTACCTCGTCCTCTACTGCACCACTGTCATCTGCTGCAGCAGCAATTGATCTGTCATTACCAGTTTTAGCTGCTGCAAATAAGTCCGTTAATTTGACACATTTAGCAGCATCTGCCTCAAAAGCCCTTTTTTTAGTCTCTTCTTTTTTGGCACCACCTTTGCATTTTTTACAGTCCATCGAGCGACTGACAGAAAGTCAGAGCGAATTTCTCAATCTTTTTGATGAAGCACTTGACTTTGAATGTGAATTTGCGCGACCTTAGCTCAGCCAAAAGAAAACCGGTCCGGCCCAGACCAGACCATTTCGCCAAACCACCATAATAAAAAATGGTCCGACGCTTCTAGCATTTGCCAGAATTGCCAGATGGCCAATGTGCCCAGGAGTGTTCTTTTTTGGCACTCCCTTTGAAATTTCAACTTCATTGTTTTAGTATTACTGTGTGGTTTGGTTTTAACAATTTTTACCCTGTTGAGAACAATAAAGTTGTTTTACCAGATGCTGCCCCATTGTGTGTGTGTGTGGGAATCCGGGGAACAAAAAACCTACTCAGGAATGAAATAAACTATTTGGTTATTAAGGTCCTTGCCTTATCAAAAACAAGTGGCGTAGTCATCAGCTACATAAGTACACTAAGTTATCTCAGGTCCCCCTACCCGTGACAGATGTACAGTTTTTTTTTTAACGCAGAACACAAGAACCACTGTTACCTGTAGCAAAGTCATTAGCCGGTACGTGTGAACCAGAACAACCAGCTTCAAGTGATACTTCTCTGTTTCAGGTAATTCCTAAACAATCACTTCTTTGCAGCAGAAATTTAACACAACTGTCCTCTTGTCCTTCATCATTTATTTTCAAACTAATTTTTGAATTTGTACATTTTGTATATATCTGATGTATGAATGTGATGTAAAATCAATAAAATGAATCTTTTATACTGTATGAATTGTGTTTATTTTAAAATTATTTTTATGACAGAATGAAGATTTAAATGAATCAAATGAATCAGATTTAAATGAAACTGAGTGGCTAAGTGCAGGGAATCCAAATGTATGTTTTTAGGGGGTTTCTGTTTTTTTTTTTTTTTACCAGTATTTGTTGTCTCTTGTTATATACAGTTGTCATGGCATCTTTGTTTTCCAAAGGCATTTCTCTCTTCAGAATAACACCTGTGTATTGAGAGATTTATGTTATATAAAAATGTATGGTTCCAAAAAGATCATTATTTAATATAGGAATATGGAATGATGATTTAAAAAAAAATTAAAAAGTTCATTATTTTAATCAATTAGTTACTCTAGTAATCAATTAGTGACTCATGTCACATATTTTGTATTTAGCACAGTTTAAAACCAAGTTTTGTCTGAGAACAGAGCAAAGTGACGACACACCTCCATTCCAAGCAAGCTCTCCTCCTTCACCTAACAGGTTTCTTTATTTTAAATGAAATCAATTAAACATGTACTGTAAGTTCACTCTGCATTATATTACACCCAATTTGTGATCACTTTTAAAGTTATACCATGTTTATCATCTTAATTGTCCTGTATTTTGTTGTTAAAAGCAGGATGTTTCCCTTTATTATTACTGATAGTGATGATTTAAGAAGGAGCTGGAAATCTTAATTGTGAATAAAAATAACTGTTCATTTTTGTTTATGCTTCCAATCTTTTGAACAGTAATTTGTACAGTTGCCAAATAAAGTCTTGGCACCCTTCTTTGACAGATATTTAATCATTTATTTAGTTTAATAAATATTGTTTACTAAACTATTCTTATTTAGCAATGATGTTTTTGAAGTTTATTGAACACTCATTGACCCTAGTGAGTAATAGTATAGATTGCAGGTATATTTAGATATCTATGGAGTGGCAGACATAAGTATTGGCAGAACTCATTTCAATCAACTGAAATCTTTGTAAACTTCATTGCTTTTCTGCAAAGGAGAATCCGCCCCTAATCAATACATCATCAGCAAGCGTAAAAAAGCTCTGTGTGTTATACTTTCACGTTGTTTCTTTTTGTTTTGCCTGCTCAGTCAATCACTGGGAAACTGAAACAGGAGTTGACCACTTACAGCCTGGAGGAAGGGCTGCCCTTACCCATGGATTTCCTGAGGTTTCCCCCTAAAAATAAAAAAAAAATAAAAAATATATGCGAGTAGGGGTTTTTTCCTTACCCGAGTGCTGAGTGGTTCGTATTTAGCTGCGGTGTGAGTGTTCGGGGTTGGAGAGGCTGGGCTCTCTCCCCCATGTCTCAGCTGCTGATTTTCATTAAATTCAATATTTAGGGGATAGGTGGCAGGGCGCCATTGTGGAGCGAGTTAATTGTTTGTTATTATTCATTCATAGTTTGGTGGCCTTGTCATTTCCAGGAGAGGTGGCCACAACCACTTCCTATCTGCTGCACTCGGATGTATGTAACTGTTCATGTTTTTCCCGCCCGCCTCACCTAGGTAGCATTCGGGCACCCACGGACGAGGCCTCCAGCCAAATTCATCTCATCTTTTACTTACTGTGACAGGATATGGCTGAGCGGTGACGTCAGGCCAGAATGAGGAACTGAAAACACAGTCAACTGCTGTTCAAAAGACACATAGTGCGCCGTTTATTAAACAAAAATAAATAAAATGTTTAAACAGAAAACACTGCTCACAGAGCAAAAATAAATAATTAAACAAAATAAATCTCTAACACAAAATAAACGCTAAGGTCAGGCTGAGCAAGTACCTTCACTGATCCTTAGGCTTTTAATTTATTTCTCTCTCCTCACGCTTTCCCGTTCTCCACTTCCGAACACCCACCCAGAATGCAGACTGTGGGTTTATATACAAGTGACCATCTCCCGATTAGCAATAAATAAAAAAAAATAATTAATAAGGAGATGGCCACCTTCTGCACAAGGTTTTTAATTGTGGCTGGGACTTCCATCCACACTGCAAAACAAAAAAATAAAACCACACGGCTATCCCGTCATATTTACACATTTCAAAAACAATAAACAAAACACACAGCAGATCAACGTCATATATACAAATAAGTAAATAATAAATAAACCCACACAAAATAACACAGGTGTAGAGGGGGAGACCCCATTCTAAAAGTAAACAAATGCAAAATAAAAACAAAACTATAATGTGGCGGACGACACCACGCTCGTCCTCCACATATAAGCACACTTTAAAATAGCAGGGCTTTCCTACCGCCCTGCTACGCTTACTCATAATAAAACTGCAATTTTTTCAAACAATTTCTTCTTTCCATAGGACTTTTTTTGTGAATACATTGTAATATTAACACTCCTGAATCTGAAAATTTTTTATGAAACATTATAAATTGATTACAGAGTCTTTTGAGGACTTATTTTATTTCATTAATGGTAATTTACCATTAAAAATTGTTTTTTTAAAAATTAATAATGTCATGTTTATTAAAATTTAATTGTATAATTTTTTTTAAATTTTATTAAATATTTATTTATTTACACAACAAAACAAAATCACGTGAATGGTGTGTTTTAGTGCACTTAGGGATTAGTGCACTTAACACCACTCTCTGTAAGTGTGTTTTTCTGATAACAAACAAGCTGAAACTCGGAGCAGCTGATTCAAATTCAGCGCCGTTCTGAGACACGGGCGAGGGGAGGAGCCGACAGCACAGCAGAACAACGCAGTTAAACTAGGCAGTCTTCCCAGCGACAGCGAGTGGAAGCGACAGCGAGTGGGAGAAGTACAGGCGTGGAAAAGTACAGAGCAGTTTAGAAGCAGTAAGGAGAAATTGCATCTTTAATTGCTTTAATCAGAAAACACAGGACATTGGGGAAACACAGCAGCAGCTCAAAGTCAAACAGCCGCGTGTGTTTTTCTGATAACAAACAAGCTTATTCCATTGTATATTTCTGAAGTGTTTAAACTATATCAAATCAAAGCTTTTGTTCAGTGTTTCAGATAACTTAGATACATGTTCAGACTCTTCAGGAACATCATAAAAATACTAAATGAAAATACCCTTATCTGATGTTTTTAAATTGAATTCCTGAGCCTGCCAAACTTCAGTTTAATATGTCTGATTTAGTGTAGCTTGTGGAGATAGCATCTGAGAGTGAAATCTTGTGTAGTGCAGTAGATCCTTTAAGTTTTAATTATACTGTTTTATTTTATTTTTTGTTTTGTTTTTAGGACTGCCAGCATGATTTTCAGTTTACAGAAGGGTTCAATACTTGTGGTAACATAAAGAACATAAGAAAGTTTACAAACGAGAGGAAGCCATTTGGCCCATCTTGCTTGTTTGGTTGTTAGTAGCTTATTGATCCCAAAATCTCATCAAGCAGCTTCTTGAAGGATCCCAGGGTGTCAGCTTCAACACCATTACTGGGGAGTTGATTCCAGACCCTTACGATTCTCTGTGTAAAAAGGTGCCTCCTATTTTCTGTTCTGAATGCCCCTTTGTCTAATCTCCATTTGTGACCCCTGGTCCTTGTTTCTTTTTTTTCAGGTCAAAAAAGTCCCTTGGGTCGACATTGTCAATACCTTTTAGAATTTTGAATGCTTGAATTAGGTCACCGCGTAGTCTTCTTTGTTCAAGACTGAACAGATTCAATTCTTTTAGCCTGTCTGCATATGACATGCCTTTTAAACCCGGAATAATTCTGGTCGCTCTTCTTTGCACTCTTTCTAGAGCAGCAATATCTTTTTTATAGCGAGGTGACCAGAACTGCACACAATATTCAAGATGAGGTCTTACTAGTGTATTGTACAGTTTTAACATTACTTACCTTGATTTAAATTCGACACTTTTCACAATGTATCCGAGCATCTTGTTAGCATTTTTTATAGCTTCCACACATTGTCTAGATGAAGACATTTCTGAGTCAATAGAAACTCCTAGGTCTTTTTCATAGATTCCTTCTCCAATTTCAGTATCTCCCATATGATATTTATAATGTACATTTTTATTTCCTGCTTGCAGTACCTTACACTTTTCTCTATTAAATGTCATTTGCCATGTGTCTGCCCAGTTCTGAATCTTGTCTAGATCATTTTGAATGACCTTTGCTGCTGCAACAGTGTTTGCCACTCCTCCTATTTTTGTGTCGTCTGCAAATTTAACAAGTTTGCTTACTATACCAGAATCTAAATCATTAATGTAGATTAGGAATAGCAGAGGACCTAATACTGATCCCTGTAGTACACCACTGGTTACCACACTTCATTCTGAGGTTTTTCCTCTAATCAGTACTTTCTGTTTTCTACATGTTAACCACTCCCTAATCCATGCACATGCGCTTCCTTGAATCCCAACTGCGTTCAGTTTGAGAATTAATCTTTTGTGCAGGACTTTGTCAAAAGCTTCATGGAAATCTAAATAAACCATGTCATATGCTTTGCAATTATCCATTATCGATGTTGCATCCTCAAAAAAATCAAGCAAGTTAGTTAGACACGATCTCCCTTTCCTAAAACCATGTTGACTGTCTCCCAGGACCCTGTTACCATATAGGTAATTTTCCATTTTGGATCTTATTATAGTTTCCATAAGTTTGCACATAATAGAAGTCAGGCTTACTGGTCTGTAGTTACCTGGTTCAGTTTTGTTTCCCTTTTTGTGGATCGGTATTACGTTTGCAATTTTCCAGTCTGTCGGTACAACCCTTGTGTCAAGAGACTGTTGCATGATCTTGGTTAGCGGTATGTAAATAACTTCTTTCATTTCTTTGAGTACTATTGGTAGGATCTCATCCGGCTCAGGGATTTGTTTATTTTGAGAGCCCCTAGTCCCTTTAACACTTCTGCCTCGGTTATACTAAAGGTATTTAAAACTGGATAGGAACTGGATGACATGTGGGGCATGTTGTCTGTATGCTACTTTGTAAAAACTTGTTCATTTCTATTTTGTTTCACTGTGGGGATGGTGTTCTCGGGGTGATGAGAGGTGTTGGGTTTGCACCAGACATAGCGCTTTCCTTGATGGCCAAAAAGCTCAATTTTAGTCTCATCTGACCAGAGTACCTTCTTCTATATGTTTGGGGAGTCTCCCACATGCCTTTTAGCGAACAGCAAACGTGTTTGCTTATTTTTTTCTTTAAGCAATGGCTTTTTCCTGGCCACTCTTCCGTAAAGCCCAGCTCTGTGGAGTGTACGGCTTAAAGATGTCCTATAGTCAGATACTCCAATCTCCACTGTGGAGCTTTGCAGCTCCTTCAGGGTTATCTTTGGTCTCTTTGTTGCCTCTCTGATTAATGCCCTCCTTGCCTGGTCCGTGAGTTTTGGTGGGCAGCCCTCTCTTGGCAGGTTTGTTGTGGTGCCATATTCTTTCTATTTTTTAATAATGGCTTTAATGGTGCTCCGTGGGATGTTCAAAGTTTCGGATATTTTTTTATAACCCAACCCTGATCTGTACTTCTCCACAACTTTGTCCCTGACCTGTTTGGAGAGCCCCTTGCTTAGTGGTGTTGCAGACTCTGGGGCCTTTCAGAACAGGTGTATGTGTATATACCGAGATCATGTGACAGATCATGTGACACTTAGATTGCACACAGGTGGACTTTATTTAACTAATTATTTGACTTCCAAAGGTAATTGGTTGCACCAGATCTTATTTAGAGGCTTAATAGCAAAGAGGGTGAATACATATGCACGCACCACTTTTCCGTTATTTATTTTTTAGAATTTTTTTAAACAAGTTATTTTTTTCATTTCACTTCACCAATTTGGACTATTTTGTGTATGTCCATTACATGAAATCCAAATAAAAATCCATTTTAATTCCAGGTTGTAAGGCAACAAAATAGGAAAAATGCCAAGGGGGGTCAATACTTTCGCAAGTCATTGTACCATCACAGTAAAACAGCCGGAGTGGGTGGCATCAGACCAGAGGAAGGAAATAAGCAACAGAGAGGTGGAGTTTGGTGGAGCTGATTGAATGCTTTCGCTCAGCATTTAATAAATAAACAAACAGACAGAAAATAAACGGTTGTAACAATACAAAAACAGGACACGGCACATTCGCCAAATAAATAGACAAAAAAAACGGACTAAACAAACAACGGTGAGCTTCTTTTACTTTACATTATTATTAGTTTTATTCTCTTTACCTCCATCTTCAATCCCGTTTTCCACTCACCGAACACACAACCCCGAGTATGTGAAAACATGCTGCCTTTATGCAGCTGTACCGAGACTCGACTGCTAATCAATCATTCAATTGGAGTCGCGGTACAACTGCAGGTGAATTAATAAAATGTAATTCCCCGTGTTCACAGATTATTACTTTTTACTTGCACGTGAAGTGGCCACCTCCCCCCTTAAAATCCCAAAAGTCCAGAGCCAAGAACAGGGACTTTAAGGGGTTGATGGGCGGCAATGTTGCCAGTAGCCAGGCTGCTACTGGCCATGCTGTCAGAAGAAGTGCTGACAGTGGGGCGAATCTCTCCTCCCGTTGTACCACTGGCAGCGGAAATGCTGCTATTGGTGCGGCTGTCAGCTGACTCCTTCTGCCAGGAAAAGCTGCTAGGGTTGGTGGTCTCCTGACCTCTCCCCCCTTTATAGCCGACAGCTCCCTCTGGGGGGACTCCAGCCCCCAGAACTGCAGAAAAACTGCTGTGGGGGAAGGTGTTCTAATGACCTCTTCCCCCTTTATAGCCAGCAGCTCCCTCTGGTGGGACTCCAGCCCCAGAACTCCTGCAGCGAAATTGATGCGGGGAAGGGTGGTCTCCTGATCTCTCCACACCCCCCTTCATAGCCGGCAGCTCCCTCCGGTGGGGCTCCGGCCACACTGACTCCTGCGGCCAAGCAGAGATGACTGCGACCCCCGGCGAAGCAGTTCCAGCGACCCCAGGTGATGTGGAACACCTGGCAACCCCAGGCGATGCGGAACGGCTGGCAACCCCAGGTGATGCGGAGCGGCTGGCAACCCTAGACGATGATAGGCAGGCATCCTTGGGCGAAGCGAGGCAGGCATTCTTGGGCGAAGCGAGGCAGGCATTCTTGGGCAAAGCGAGACAGGCATCCTTGGGCAGATCGAGGCAGGGAGTCAGGACAAGCTGGGGTGTGGGTGTTGGCCTTCTTCTCGGCCACTGCAGCCGAGTGGTTCTTCTCCGTGCTTCCCTCATCAGCCTATGCAAGGGGCTGCTGAGGACCGCCAGCATCTAGTCCTGGTCCTTCTGGTGAACGGAGAGGCAGCTCCTGCTCCTCTCCCCCTGATGGTGATGGAGGCCGAGGCAGCTCCAGCTCCTCTCCTCGTGATGGTGGGGGAAGAGATAACAGCAGGCATTCATCCTCTGCTGGTGGGGGAAGTGATACCAGCAGGTATTCATCCTCTGCTGGTGGAAAGGGACCCAGTAGACATTCACCCTCTGCTGGTGGGCAGGGACCCAGCAGGCATTCACCCTCTGCTGGTGGAGGAGGCAGAGGCAGCTCCTGCTGCTCTGCTCCTGCTGGTGGATGTGGAGGAGGCATGTAATCTCCTGCTAGTGAAGGTGGCGGAGGCAGAGGCAGCTTCTGCTGCTCTGCACCTGCCGATGGAGTTGGCAGAGGCGTGTAGTCTCCTGGCGGTGGAGGTCGGAGCTGCGTGTAGTCTACCTTTATTACAGGGGACTGGTGCAGCTCTTCCCTCACTTGCAGGGGAAGGTGATGGAGGCAGCCACAGTACCCGGATGGCTATGGGCATGGACGGTGCCTCCAGCCCAGCATTGTCCCGGATCCAGTCACTCAGCCTGACGGCACCTTCTGACATTTTTTTTTGTTTTGTTTTTTTTGTTTTTTTTAAACAAGAAATTGCTGTTCCTGCTCTGGTCTGCATCTAGGGGTCGCTGGTAATCCCGCTTCTGTCACCACATGTCACAAAGATGGCCGGAGTGGGTGGCGTCAGACCAGTGCCAGGAAATAAGCAACAGAGAGGTGGAGTTTGGTGGAGCTGATTGAATGCTTTCGCTCAGCATTTAATAAATAAACAAACAGACAGAAAATAAACAGTTGTAACAATACAAAAACAGGACACAGCACATTCGCCAAAATAAATAGAAAAAACAAAATGGACTAAACAAAACATGGTTTGCTTCTTTTACTTTACGTTTGTAGCAGCCAATAATGTAATAACTACCGTTAATGTAATAACTGCCAATAATGTAATAAATTTTACGTTCTTAATGTAATAAAAGTCGATAATATAATAACTTACCAATAATGTAATAACATTTCTGAACCAATAACGTAATAACTTTTTGCCCATAATGTAATAAGTTCTTACATTATTGGCTGGGTTAATAAAAAATAATAAAAATTGTAATAATTGGAGCCGATAATGTAATAATATACTTATATTACTGTGTGTTTAAGTTTTATTTATTATTGTCACACTTACCCTTACTGTTGCTTCTTTCAAATAGCTGCTCAAAAACCTGACCAATCCTGACCCCTGAATCTTAGTCCTAACTCTGAGAAAACGCACACAAACACACACTCTCTCTCTCTCTCTCTCTCTCTCTCTCTAGGAATTAAGACTATTTATTTGTTTGTAGACTTATCTCCAGCCCTGCCTTCTACTCCTTAGCCATTTGAGTACCAAATTAAGTGGGAGCACACATGTTTGCAAATACAGACAATTACTCTTATGTTGTATAATATGAAATCTATGCCACTTTGAATATACTTATTGAACCAAACTGGCACTATTATCCCTTGTGCTCAACTTTCAACCTCTTAATGCAAAATTCTAAGCTATAAAATATAGCATAACATGACCTACAAATATAACTTTGGTAACACATCTTTCAGCTTTATAATGATAAAGGACCATTTAAGGTCCCTTTTTAAAGAACTAAACTCTCTGATACTGTACTGTACCTTTGATAAAATGGAGGTAAGGTACTGGAGGTAAAGTTCAATTTCAAATGAAAAGTAACTTCCACTCATTTACAAATATAAAAAAGAACTTGAGAGAATCAAAATGAAATTATCTGCTGACCGAAAAAAAAAACACCAACAAAAAAAATGGTCATTACATCTTCCAGTAGATGTCCTTAACTTTGTACTGTCCAAAGGCTATGTGACTGAGCAGAATCCAGGCTCTCGTCCATCGTTTGTCCTTACCAAATAACTTTTTTATACGTGTGCTGAGACCACTGCTGCGTCCAGCAGCCTTGTATAACTTCATAACACTAATGGAACAGTCATTCTCTTTGTCCAGTTCCAAACTCTCTGCAAGTGCCTCTCTTATGTACAGATTGGGATGATATGGTCTAGATAGTTCACGGAATAAGAGTGAGACTCTATTGAATGTCCCCAGCATTGACATATCTAGATTGAGAGATAACTCAATAATTTTTGATAAGATTTCTGATGGTAGGTATTGAGCTCCATGCTCATTGTCAGGATTCACTACCATGTCAACCAAAGGGTTAGCCATAGACTGAACTTCAGGGTTAGCCAGAGGCCCAGGTTCAGGGTCAGCCAGAAGGCCAAGTTCAGGGTCAGCCAGAATGTCAGGTTCAGGGTCAGCCAGAGGGCCAGGTTGGGGGTCAACTCCAGTAGGTGTTCGATCTGGTTTTCTGAAAGACAGTCTATGCCTCTTTGCCTCCTGAATGGCCTGACTATAAGGAAAAATTGGTCCATTTAAACTTACATAATGTTCCCTGTGTCCCTCAGCAAAATGTCCAAGAACCAAAAAAGGCAAGCTTTCACAATAACAACCAGATGGTGAGATAACAGGGGTTGCATCCAAACCAAGAGTTGACACAACAACAAACTGAACATTGAATATCTGGGAGGCTCTTTGAAGAGTTATGTGGTCACCATATGTGCTATGTTGTGCCATCCTCTGTAAATAATCCCCCCATGTCCCCTCCACATACTCAGAAAGTGGAGTCCCATCCACTCCATGCGGATGAAATGTTAGATCAGCCACAATTTCTTCTCGCAATGTTGATGCAGAACTGAATATTCCAATGGTCGCCAATTGGTCAGCAACAGCAGCAAATTGACAACTGCTATCTGGAATCGGGTCTAAACGAATGTTCAGGTTTGATGATTCAAAAGACTCCAATCTCTCCTCATGTGTGTAAGGAATTAGCAGGTGGGTTTGCTGAACTGTTTTGGGCTGAGACTTTTGGCGCTGCTTTTCCTCCAGTCTTGTAACACTGGTCACATCAGACACTGAAAACCACTTTTGTGCTGGAGTGGGGCTATTGGGCATATGGAACTGAACCTTATATTTGTGCAACTTTAGATTTCTTTTCACAACTAAACCTGGTAATACAAAGTGCCTTTGTGAAACTCTACGATCACCGCTCTTCACCCTGACCAACACATTGTCATTTACCCTGTATATAGAGGCTTTATGACTTCCTGACAAAGTCATTCGTCTTGTGCAGCGTTGTGTTGCCTTTCGTGTCCTTCTCAATCTTCATTTGGGTATCCTCAAACAAAAGGCTATTCTTTTGGGTAGGCAGTGTTTTGTGGGTTGGCAGACAGTGTTCTTCATGAACTTGAGCTGGGGAACAGGTTAACCGATTGGACAGTCTATGACTTTTTCTTCCATAGTACACCTGAAAAGGAGACATCCAACTTAAAACCTCCTTTGGGTCTTCATTCATTATCCTGGCATAAATTGGTAAATGCTTGACCCAGTTGACTCTTCCTTGTTGATAGTTAACTAGGTCATACATAATCTTTTTCCTCAGTACACGGTGGCTCCTCTCAACTTTACCCTGGCTCTGGGGATGATATGGCGAGCTCTGAATTATTTTCACCTGAAGGGATTCCATGAGTTTTCGTACTGCACCTTTGAATTCCTTTCCTTGATCATGTTGTAAAATCTTTGGTGGACCATGCTCAGAGTAAATGTCCTCAAGATGTTTGGCAATCTCAGCGCTGTGTTTACTCTTCAATGGTCTTAGCCATATGTATCTGCTAAATACATCTACTATGGTCAGGATATACCTATATGTGGCTTGGCCATGCGCAACTCTCCATTCGCCCATGTCAAGAAGGTCAATCTGGTGGCGATCTTGAACTGCTTTGGCTTTAATGGATTTTGGAATGGGTTTGTTTCCAAATATCGTCTTATGCAGATGGTAGAGTCTTGACCTGTCCAATGTGTCTTGTACACTAGCTCGACTGATACCAGAGTATTCTTCTCTAAGGTGTATGTTCACCTTTCTTTCACCAGAGCCTTTTGTTTCATCAAGAACCCTGTTCACAAGTGTAGGGATAGTTGACTTCTTAGCTACCAATTTTCCAGCAAATGTAATTGCCTAGCCATCCTCACTGAGGGCGTCAAGTTGCCTATTCCACCACAGTCCAACAAGAGCAGCACGCTGGGTCCTTGATCTCTGTGCTACAGAGACATTAAATTCCCCCTTGAGTGCCTTGAGTATCACATCATAGGTCTCATCTGACATCGCTCTCTGTCCATGTCCTGCACATACCCAAATGATACAGGACAGGAGAATGATTGTTTGCAGTATTCTCATTGTTCCAGATCAGTCAAATACATGAAATGGTGTTAAATAGTAAGCCTCATCTTTTTTAACACTACTGAGGTGCTGCAGTGTCAAACCCTGGTCCTGAAAAACTACAGAAGGTACATGCCCCCTAGTCCAATCAGACATGAGTACTATGGATTTTAAGAGACATTCAAGTTTGTATGGAATTGATGTGTACTGATTGGAAAGTGGCACCAAACATTCTACAACCCTTTGAGGTACATTATTTCCTTCTATAAACTCTAAACTGAGGACATTACATGACCTAACATACAATATAAGCTTATGTATAACAGAGAGTTTGAATTAAAGGGCAATACGCAGGTGTGTTACATAAACATATTACCAATCTCTTTGCACGTAGCAATTCCCCATAATGTTATTGATAGGTAGAAATTACATATAAAAAACGAACAACAATATTTCCAATACTTGGCTCTTACACAATGGTTTACGAAACACATAACTGTGTTAATTGGAAAGTTTTCCACACAAGCTCTGAAAGACCAGGGTTGAGATCTGCTTTGTACATGATGTCACTGGTATTATTAAATTGTCATAGATAGCTAATAATTAGCCTGCAGTTAGCTATAGTCGTTTAACTTTAATTAGAATGATCTCACTAATTTCTATATCCTCTTGCACTAAATATATGACGTTAATGTATGTGCACGAATCTCAACTAAATGAACTGTATTTACTAACTTAAATTAGATCACTAATTAACATGTGTAATAAGGACGACATAAGTTTGCAAACAACTGAAGAAAGTCTGATGTCAGAGTCACATGATGATAACTTGTCAATTAATGGCCATCTAGTGGTCAATTATGGGTACTGCAAAAGAAAATACACGTTTTCAAGAATGAACTGTAGATATCATTTTCTTTGTCGAGCTTGTAATGACTGTATTCAAATAGCCAGGGATGTATATAGGGCAAGCATTCTGATTTGGTAATACATTTTCATGTAACCTTTCAGGAGTCAGGTTTGGTATAAATACAGTACACAGAGAGAGAGAGAGGGAGAGGGCTGAATAGCTATAATAGTGTGGTTGAAACAGTTTGCTTGAAAAAGTTATTTAAAAATGTTTAATTAAAGATGACATTTTTTCATGAAAAGAAATGGTGGTCTTTGTATTCAAGGACAAAGCATCTTCAAAGAGGTTTAGATTTCATATTATATGACATAAGAGTAATTGTCTGTGTTTGCCAAGATGTGTGCTCGTACTTCATTTGGTACTCAAATGGCTAAGGAGTAGAAGGCAGGGCTGGAGATAAGTCTACAAACAAATAAATAGTCTTAATTCCTAGAGAGAGAGAGAGAGAGAGAGAGAGAGAGAGAGAGAGAGAGAGAGAGAGAGAGAGTGTTTGTGTGCGTTTTCTCAGAGTTAGGACTAAGATTCAGGGGTCAGGATTGGTCAGGTTTTTGAGCAGCTATTTGAAAGAAGCAACAGTAAGGGTAAGTGTGACACTAAATAATAAATAAAACTTAAACACACAGTGATATAAGCGTATTATTACATTATCGGCTCCAATTATTACAATTTTTATTATTTTTTATTAATCCAGCCAATAATGTCAGAACTTATTACATTATGGGCAAAAAGTTATTATGTTATTGGTTCAGAAATGTTATTACATTATTGACTTTTATTACATTAAGAATGGAATATGTATTACGTTATTGGCAGTTATTACATTAATGGTAGTTATTACATTATTGGCTGCTACAACTTTATTATTAGTTTTATTATCTTTACCTCCATCTCCAATCCCATTCTCCACTCATTGAACACACAACCCCGAGTATGTGAAAACATGCTGCTTTTAAATCTCGACTGCTAATAAATCATTCAACTGGAGTCGCGGTACAACTGCATGTGAATTAATAAAGTGCAATTCCCCATGCTCACAGATTATTACTATTACTTACATGTGCCTAAATACAAATATACATTTTAAACACTTGTGTTACACAGACCCATTTATATCCCGTGTACCAATGCCTATACACCGACATTTAACACACCACACGCAACATATAACAGAAGAAACACACAGGGGCGGGCACTTCGTCACAATCAGGCATCCATTCCTGCTACTTATTCGTGTTTCCTCATCTGGCGTTGCTCCTCCAATCTGACCAGCTTCATCAAGGCACCTTATTCAACTTTCAATGTCATCATTTCATCAACGTGAGCCACCAGTTAGTCACAGAACCATGTACTACAATTATCAACTTTCCAGTCAATGTCCTCCAGCCCCCAATTGACAATACTGCTCCCAACCAATCAGTAGGTTTTGCAGATGCCTCGGAGCAACACATTCTTCATCCTCTCAGGTTCTGCAGCGGTCTCAGATCTCTGCATTCTTCATCTCTCCCAAAAGCAGCCCCATCTCTGGCTCCATCTAAATCTGCCTTAACACTGAAAGACCAATATCTACCACATTCAGCAGATCCCTACTCTCTGCAGCAGCCACAACTGCACTTCTCCAGAGCCTCCAATGCTCCAGCCTTCCTCCAATACGCAGATCGTGGCAGCATTCCCACAATCAAGGCTAACGCTAATCCCCATCTAATCAAAATACAGCAATCCTATTCATATCTCCGCTCATCCTCTCAAATGTTACAGCATTAATACTTGGTTTGAGACGTGGTACGAGACTGGAAATCTGTCTTGATTATGAGCTAAGGAGTTCCACTATTAAGAGAATAACTGGCGTTGCAAAACCCAAATCTCTGAATGTGAGTTTACCTTTTCCATTTCAAGCAGACACGATAGTAGCAAACTGCTGATCGATCCTGTATTAACTAACACATAGAAAGGCGGCATCTCATCTCCCTGCCTTCGTTTCTTCCCCAGTAGTCGATTCATATGTCGGTTCAGTCCAGCTGCCACCTCAGCCCTCAGTTCCAACTACTTTCGGTATCCGAGTTCAGTCAGATGGTCCCATCACCTTCCACAACCCCCATCCAGAATCCCCAGCTGCTCCAGATGCTTTTTGACTGAATCCTACTCTCAGTAACCTCCTTCAATCTACTCAGCATTACATGTCTGCAGCCCTCGCCCCTTGTTCAAGAGCTCCTATTCTACAGCCTGCTCAGTGTCTTCAACCTTCTGTGCTCAGAATCGAATAATCATAGCCATTCAATCAAAACCGTATCCTGGCTCTCATCATCCATGTTAGGGATTCTCTCCATCTCCCTAGAGTCTCTCCATAATAGCATTCCACCTGACCCTCTGTGGGATTCTTAAGAGCTTTCCCCCTGCCTCACCTTCCCTTCTGTCTATATCAACATACATTCTCCATTTGCTAATTTCCACTCTTCAAAAAAGCCGCTTCTCCCCCAACAAGGATGTACCCATGGAGATCAGCTGCCTCTTGGCCGACTTCCATGCTTACTTCCATCACTTGGCTGCATACCTCCAAGACGGATCAATTCAGCGCGGTCAGTCCACTCACCCGTCAAGTATCAAGTCCCCTATCCCCCTTTTTCAAGGTATCTCCCCAGCAGGAACCCCCCCACCCCCACCACCCTCCTCCCTCTTCAGACACTCTGTTCATTGAATCCTCACAGTCCTATCATCACTCGCCTCCACCCTCGCCTCCGAGCAGACCTCCCTCCTTTCCTCCACCCTTGACTCCGAGCAGGCCTCCCTCATCTCCACCCTCACCTCCAGTGTAGGCCTCCCTCCTTGACTCCACCCTCTCCTCCAGAGCAGGCCTCCTTCCTCTCCTTTGTCTCGCCTCCGAGCAGGCCTCCCTTCATTCCTCCACCCTGGCCTCCCTCTTCTCCACCCTTGCCTCCAGAGCAGGCCTCCCTCCTCTCCACTGAGCATCAGGTATACACATAGTCACATCCTACTAAATTACTAGCCATCCTGTTTGTCCTGTTTGTCCTTCTGGTCTTTTGTTTGTTATGCACTGACATGTGCTGTCTTTTGTTAGTCTCATGGTGTGGGAGATTTCGTGAAGAGCCGGGGGTTCATCCTTTAGGGGGCAAATGAGTCTCACTTCCTCGATCTTAGGGCTAGGCATCAGCCTCCCTTTACCTTCAGGGGGGTTCTCACCATGTGAGTCAGAGCGGACCCCCGGCCACACTCTGTCCTTTTGCAGCTCCTGCGCTTATCTTGCCTCACTCAAGGCTCTGTTCCATACTCTGCCTCAATTTGGGATGTGGCTACTATGTGCTCGAGTCCCATACTAACCTCTATGCCTTGTTCTTATTTCAAGTCCCAGGCAGCGTGAAGTCTCGACCAATTGGGGGTCTAACGGTCTAACGAATCATAACCCTCGTATGTGTTTTCGCTTGCTGGGTCCTTTGCCCTGGGTTGTGTCGGCATCGCCGCCCTCAGTCAGTGACCACTTTCTGTATCCTGTCTTCAGTTGCTGGGTCCTTAGCCCCTGGGTCGTGTCGGCATCGCTGCCCTCAGTCAGTGACCATCTTTTGATCCGGTTTCGGTTGCTGGGTCCTCTGGCCCTGGGATATGTCGGCATCGCTGCCCTCAGTCAGTGACCACCTTCTATCCTAGCTTCCATGTCCAGCTTCACTGGTCCACACTTCTATCCTAGGTCCGGTCCTTTCTAGCTGGCACTATGTCCTACTTACCGCGCCCTTCTACTTCTTCTGCCTTATCCTTACAACCCCAGCTCACGCCCTGTGAAATATCATATGGGAGATACTGAAATTGAAGTAGGAATCTATGAAAAATACCTAGGAGTTTTTGTTGACTCAGAAATGTCTTCATCTAGACAATGTGGGGAAGCTATAAAAAAGGCTAACAAGATGCTCGGATACATTGTGAAAAGTGTTGAATTTAAATCAAGGGAAGTAATGTTAAAACTGTACAATGCACTAGTAAGACCTCATCTTGAATATTGTGTGCAGTTCTGGTCACCTTGCTATAAAAAAGATATTGCTGCTCTAGAAAGAGTGCAAAGAAGAGCGACCAGAATTATTCCGGGCTTAAAAGGCATGTCATATGCAGACAGGCTAAAAGAATTGAATCTGTTCAGTCTTGAACAAAGAAGACTACGTGGCGACCTAATTCAAGCATTCAAAATTCTAAAAGATATTGACAATGTTGACCCAAGGGACTTTTTCGACCTGAGAAAAGAAACAAGGACCAGGGGTCACAAATGGAGATTAGACAAAGGGGCATTCAAAACAGAAAATAGGAGGCACGTGATATTTTCATTATTTTCATTATTATACTGTATCGTTCTGAATTAAAATACTTCTGTTGAAAATAAGTACTGTACCAACAAAACCAATGCAGTGCATCTAAATGGAAGCCTGCTTTATTTTAAAACAGTCTTTTGTTTTTGATATTGTATAATTTTTTGTGTTCCCAGAAAAATGGACAAGGGTTGGAACCGGTAAAATGAAATAATCAGATATGCGTCACACGCGTTTAACCGTCACTGAAGTCGAGATTTTATAGGGTTGGATATGTGAGTGCTGAGTGTGTATATATGTGTTTATATAATATATATATATATATATATATATATATATATAGAGAGAGAGAGAGAGAGAGAGAGAGAGAGAGAGAGAGAGAGAGAGAGAGAGAGAGAGAGAGAGAAGAGAGAGAGTGAGTGTGTGTGTGTGTGTGTGTGTGTGTGTGTGTGTGTGTGTGTGTGTGTGTGTATATATATATATATATATATATATATATATATATATATATATATATATATATATATTGTGCAAAAGTCTTAAATATGCTGCAATTTCTAGTTTGATGCATCAACATTTTACTCAAAGCCTCCACTAGTGTTTTCTACTATTGTAACAACCCTGACTTGCATAAAGAAGGAAAAACATTGAGTGAAATAGCTCACATCATTCAAGTTGTGGTATCCAAAGCATAATCAACAAGTACAGAAACATCATCTATAACTGACAAACTCACTGGAAGACCCAAAAAGCTATCTAACAATGATAAGCAATACTTGAAGATAATGTCCTTAAGGAATAGAAATAAGACAAGTGTTGAATTAAAAACAGAACTGGCAGAAGCCACTGGTGTCATTGTCCATCAAATCAATAGTATGAAGGTCACTCTTGAGATCATGACTTAAAGGATGTGTTGCAGTAAGAATACCTCTGTTAAGAAAGGGGAACAAAACTAAAAGGCTAAAATATGCACAATAATACAGAAATTGGACCATAGAACAATGGTCAAAGGTGCTTTGCACTGTTGATGGATTGACAACAACACCTGTGCCTTCTGCCAGTTCTGTTGTCAATTCAACGCTTGTCTTATTTCTATTCCTTAAGGATTATCTTCAAGTATTGCTGTGACAGAGAGCGAATGAATCCTAGTCGACAATCTCCCTCCCGATCTGTGAGGGTGCTGTTTAACAGGAACAGAGTGCCTTGTACTGTTTGGTCTGGCAGTTCATTCCAGGGTCAGTAAGAAGCGAGCCAGCCAGGAAGGGGGCGGAATCACAATGCCCAAATTCATTGTCCTAAAGTGGTACTTGATGTGTCAGTCATGGATTGGAGCACTGATAGACGACTAACACAATCCGGGAGCTGTCGTTACAGGCCAGCAACGAGCCCAGAATACACTTCACCCCTGTAAACAGTAAAATACCTTGCACCGCACCTGCATTCAGAGCAGCCACTATCAGGAGAAATTGTGTGTTTGTTTGTGTATTATTATTTCGGGACTGCACCCCAAGAGTCTCCCCTTTAATCATTACCAGGACTTCCTTTTTAGGAGAACTAACTAACCATTGTGAATTAGCAATTTCCACTCTGTTTTTGGTAAGCACATTCTGTTTGGACACAGTTATCTTACACTTTTCCAGAAGAGCTTTAGGATTAATTCCACACATTGTCTCTTCACTTGTCTTAATAAAGGGTTTTCCAGGACACAACCAATGAATATATTTGGTATTTTTACACTTGATCATATTAGGAACTAAGTATCGATCAGGATCTGCTTTTTGATATGCCACAAAAAGAGGGTATTTCCAATTTACGGTAAACACCATCCTTCCAAAACCCCACGTTAATCACATTTTTCATATTATATATGTTTTATTTTTCTCACTCCATTCTAAATTTGTAACATGAAAGCAAAGGTTTCTTGCATATATCTTTCAAGTGTGTTACATATGAAAACGGTAGACATTGAATTAAATCAAATTTACACCACCTTCCCCCCTTACTATATACTAAATATATAGCTAAGACTATTTTTCTATCAGACACTAATTCAAAGGGGATGTAACTTTACTAAAAGCATTTGGAATAACTAATAGCCATTAGTATCACATAAGTTCCTTTGAACATTATTGATTCCAGAAATATTCAAACCAATTATGTGACTAACTGATTAATCTCAGACAACAGTATCAGCAAAGGTTTCAAGTGAATGCTATTCCAGGATGCTACACATTTGGTAGGCTAACATGATATCAATCAATTACATTTCCCCATTTACTATGTGCAAATTATATAGAGCAAAACCATTCTTACTCATTGTGGGATGAATTTTTAGTAGACATAGTTGGAATAATTCTAATATCCATTAGAACTACAGGTAGTTTTGACATTTTAAACAAAACATTTTAACCATATCCAGTAATATAACTGATTTATGAAATACAATATCCAAATCATCTGATTGAGGCACTCCATAGGATATTAGACTGAACAAGATAAGGCAGATTAATGACATCTGAAAATAGAAAGAAAAATAATAATAATCAATTAATTATATTTATTTCCATGCATGTTCTGGTTTTAGGAAAGGAAGATCGTGTCTAACTAACTTGCTTGATTTTTTTGAGGATGCAACATCAATAATGGATAATTGCAAAGCATATGACATGGTTTATTTAGATTTCCAGAAAGCTTTTGACGAAATCCCGCACAAAAGATTAATTCTCAAACTGAACGCAGTTGGGATTCAAGGAAACACATGTACATGGATTAGGGAGTGGTTAACATGTAGAAAACAGAAAGTACTGATTAGAGGAGACCTCAGAATGGAGTGTGGTCACCAGTGGAGTACCACAGGGATCAGTATTAGGTCATCTGCTATTCCTAATCTACATTAATGATTTAGATTCTGGTATAGCAAGAAAACTTGTTAAATTTGCAGACGACAAAAATAGGAGGAGTGGCAAACACTATTGCAGCAGCAAAGGTCATTCAAAATGATCTAGACAAGATTCAGAACTGGGCAGACACATGGCAAATGATATTTAATAAAGAAAAGTGTAAGGTACTGCAAGCAGGAAATAAAAATGTACATTATAAATATCATATGGGAGATACTGAAATTGGAGAAGGAATCTATGAAAAAGACCTAGGAGTTTTTGTTGACTGTGTTTTTTGTGTTCAGTTCTGGTCACCTTGCTATAAAAAAGATATTGCCGCTCTAGAAAGAGTGCAAAGAAGAGCGGCCAGAATTATTCCGGGTTTAAAAGGCATGTCATATGCAGACAGGCTAAAAGAATTGAATCTATTCAGTCTTGAACAAAGAAGACTACACGGCAACCTAATTCAAGCATTCAAAATTCTAAAAGGTATTGACAATGTCGACCCAAGGGACTTTTTTGACCTGAAAAAAGAAACAAGGACCAGGGGTCACAAATGGAGATTAGACAAAGGGGCATTCAGAACAGAAAATAGGAGGCACCTTTTTACACAGAGAATCGTGAGGGTCTGGAATCAACTCCCCAGTAATGTTGTTGAAGCTGACACCCTGGGATCCTTCAAGAAGCTGCTTGATGAGATTCTGGGATCAATAAGCTACTAACAACCAAACGAGCAAGATGGGCCGAATGGCCTCCTCTCGTTTGTAAACTTTCTTATGTTCTTAAGTAATATTCAGATTTTGAGCACAGTATGGCCTCAATTGATTGATATGTACTCACTTGAAGATTGTTTCTCTTGAAGACCCTTTAATCTTATTTGATAAGCTACTGGAGAAATTCTGTTAGTAATCTCATAAGGTCCGTTCCAACTTGGTAAGAATTTCTTAACCTTCTTGGTTAGTTTGTTATAATAGAAATAATACACTAAGTCACCAATTTGGTATTCTTTAGATGTAGTTTTTCAATCATTTTTTTGTCCTACAGCACTTTTTCTTAAATTTTGTTGAGCGAAAGCAAAGGTTTCTCTCAAATGCTCCTTCAAGTGTGTAACATATTCAAATGCAGATATTGCATTAACCAAGTTAGCATCCCCCCTTACAGTATACAGTAAATGTATTGGTAAAACCATTTTTCTGCCTGTCATCATTTCAAAGGGAGTTATTTGTGTTGAAGCATTAGGTGTGGAGCGTATGGACATTAGAACTAAAGGTAGTTTTTCATCCCAATCTTTCCTGAGGAAGAAATGAATTTTTTCAGAACAGAAACTATAGTTTGGTTCAACCTCTCAACCTGTCCACTAGTTTCAGGAAAATATGAAATATGTAACTTCTTTACTCTTAACATTTTCCACAAATTGTCTATGATTTTAGATGTGAAATGTGATCCCTTGTCTGATTCAATTTTCAAAGGCAAACCCCTCTTGAAAATTCATGATTTACTAACAGTAAGGCTATAGTCTCTGCAGTATTATTATGGGCAGGCAAGCATTCCACCCATTTAGTGAAGAGCTCAACTTCCGCCCCTCACCAAGGTGCCACCCCTCAAAAGATGACTTTTGCCATGGTCACAAGATCTTGGTAAGGGAAGTCCCGAGTTGGTTTGATGCCATCTACTGTCGGGAGGCTGAATCACAGACCAAAATCCCTTTGACTCATCACATATCCCACCCCTCAGAGCGGAGCCGAAGGAACACTCGGAAACCTCTAACCCTTCACTTTTCCCTCCCTCCTGGGAAAAAAAATCAGCATTTTGATGTAACTTACCCGCACGATACCTTATTTGAAAGGCGAAGGGTTGGAGCGCCAGGTACCACCGCGTAATCCTAGCGTTTGAATCCTTCATCGTGTCTAACCACTTTAAGAAGCGTGATCTGTGATGAGTACAAAAGGTTGTCCCAGAAGATAGTATTTTAAAGATTCCACTGCCCATTTCACTGTCAGGCATTCTTTCTCCACTACCGAATACCTCTGTTCTCTGGGCAGTAACTTCCAACTGATGTATAGTATCGGGTGTTCTATACCATCTCTCTCCTGGGACAGAACCGCCCCCAGACCAGTCTGCGATGCATCTGTCTGCAGGACGAACTCTCGGCTGAAATCCGGGCTTATTAATGCTGGGGCCTGACTCAAATGAGTTTTAACAGATTCAAAGGCTGTCTGACACTCTGCACTCCACTTAATTTTATTTGGAGCATTCTTTTTAGTGAGATCAGTGAGAGGGGCGGCTATAGTGGAAAAGTGTGGAATAAAGCGGCGGTAATAACCAGCCAACCCTAACAGTGATCTCACCTGGGTTTTCGTGGTAGGTACCGGTGAATCCAACAAAGCCTGGACTTTTGAAACCAACGGTTTCCCTCTACCCTTACCCATTATGAAACCTAAATATTTAGTTTCTTCTTTTCCAATAGCGCACTTTGCCATGTTCGCTGTGAGCCCTGCCCTCCTCAGAGACTGTAAGACGGCTTCTAATCTAGTCAAATGTTCTCTCCAGGAAGAACTATAAATGACTACATCATCGATATACGCAGCTGCATACTCTCGATGAGGTTGTAAAACCTTGTCCATTAGTCTCTGAAAAGTAGCAGGCGCTCCATGAAGTCCGAACGGCATAGTACAAAATTGAAAAAGACCCTCTGGGGTTGAAAATGCCGTTTTCTCACGAGAGGCTTTCGTTAATGGAATTTGCCAATATCCTTTCGTCAGATCCAGAGTTGAAATAAACCGAGCTCGCCCCAGCTTGTCTAAGAGTTCATCTACTCGAGGCATGGGATATGCATCAAACTTGGAGATAGCATTCACCCTCCTAAAATCGATACATAATCGTAGTGACCCATCTGGCTTGTCTATTGGTACTATTGGGCTACACCACTCACTTCGGGAAGGTTCAATTACCCCAAGTTTCAACATACACTCCACCTCCCTTCGAACAGAATCTCTCCGACTCTCTGGAATGCGATACGGTCTCTGTCTAACTCTTAGACCTGGCGGAGTGATAATAGCATGTTCGATCAAATGCGTTCTTCCAGGCACGTTAGAAAACACATCACTGAACATTTTAATTAGATTGCTTACCTCTTCACGCTGATCAGGAGTTAATTGTTCCCCCATCGGGACCTCAATTGCTGACTCTGGTTCAATTGAGGGTCCAAAATCCTCTCCCTCCTGTACAGGAGATATAAAATGGACTTCCCGTTCTTTCCACGGTTTCAGGAGATTAACATGATAAATTTGACTTTCTTTCCGACGCCCAGGCTGTCGGATCTCATAATTGACTTTACCAATTGCTCGAATAACCTGAAAGGGACCCTGCCATTTAGCAAACAACTTAGATTCCGATGAGGGCAACAATAACAACACTTTATCTCCAGGTCGAAAGTTCCGAATTCTTGCATTTTTATTGTAGCTTTGTTGCTGCTTCTGCTGTGCCGCTTTGAGATTGTCATGTGCCAATTGACCGACTAATTCTAAGCGATCGCGTAACTGCAACACATATTTTACTACATTTTTAGACTCCTTTGACTGTTCTTCCCAGCCTTCTCTTATGAGATCCAAGATACCCCGCGGCTGCCGACCGTACAAGAGCTCAAACGGGGAAAACCCCGTTGAGGATTGTGGTACCTCGCGAACTGCAAAGAGCAAGTAGGGAAGCAGTTTAGCCCAATTGCGTTTTTCTTGATCTACAAAGCGGCGCAACATATTTTTCAAAGTCTGATTAAATCGTTCAACAAGCCCATCCGTTTGAGGATGAAAAACTGAGGTTCTAATTGAACGGATTTTCAATAATTTATATAGTTGCTGAATACAGTCTAATTAGTGCCCTGATCAGTGAGAATTTCTTTCGGGATTCCCACCCTAGAGAATATTTTTACCAATTCATTCGCTACAGCTACTGCATTCATAGAGCGTAAGGGAACAGCTTCTGGATATCTCGTTGCGTAGTCCACTACTACTAAAATATACCGATATCCTGACTCTGTTCCCTCCAGAGGGCCTACTAAATCTACACCAATCCTTTCAAACGGTACCCCAATAATTGGAAGTGGAACCAGAGGTGCGGGGCGAACTGACTTAGGGGCAGCTAATTGACATTCAGGACACTCCGATACATACTTCCGCACAAGACCATAAACCCCAGGCCAAAAAAACCGGGCCAGAATTCGTTCCTGAGTCTTTTCAGTTCCCAAATGACCTGAAAATGGAATGTCATGCGCCAATCTCATGACTTCTGACTGAAAAGGCCTAGGAACCAATAACTGTTTTACGAGCTGTCCCGTCCCGGGAGCCCGGGTTATTCTATATAATAAGTGCCCAGATACAGAAAAATGCGGAAATACCACCGGTTGTCCTTCCTGCATATCCTTCCCCTCGATATATCTAACCTGTTTCCAAGCATACTGTAACGTGGGATCATTTTGTTGTTCATATCCCAAGTCAATATCTCGGTCCCAATGGTTAGGTACACAGAGAGGAGTGTCTTTTATTACATGACCTTCCACCTCAGTAACCTCGCAGCCCCGGTTACACTGAATACCTACTCCCTTTCCTTGCCGTTTAAGCGATTGGTTTACTTTTGTGTCAGACCCCTCCCCTTGTCGTCTTAGAGTTCCCTCATATTTTTCCACCCGACGCTCTCTTTTTGTTTTTCTTGGGCGGATTTTAGGGTTAAACAGATCGGATTGCAACGGAAAAATCTCGCCAATTGTTTTCTCCTGTTGCTTTAATTGTCCCCTGGTAGAAACTAAGACCATTTCCCGACCTAAAATATGATCAAAAAACAACCAATCTCTTCCCAGGAGAACAGGGTATGGTAAACATTGCACTACAGCCACTTTAACGTAAGCTGAATTATCAACTACAATAAGTCTAACTTTAGTGGTGGGATAAACCCGAGTTTCTCCATGAATACAGGAGATAGCCACTTTACCCTGTGGCTCCCAGGCTACCCCATCCAAGAGAGTTTGCCGTATCAATGTTTGTGCACACCCAGAGTCCGCAAATGCGTAAGTACTCTTTCCCCCGACCTGTACTCTTAACTGATAAGGGCCCTCCCGACATTCCCCAGTGTTCCTACCTGTTACTGCTGACCAGGATCTTGTCGCCAGGTCCACCTTCATTACTGGACAATTCCTGGCAATGTGTCCAGGCTCATTACATTGGTAGCACACTTGGTTAGGAGGCATCAACGGAGTTAATCTGTCCTGCGAGTCCGCGACCGGCATCCTCTCTCGCCCAGGATGGGGCTAACCTCGACCTCCATGGTCTGAAGGTCTGGTTACCCCTTCTGGGCTTCATTGGTTGGTTGGTCCGAGTTAGTTTAGGGGCAAGAGTGGGGTCTGACCCGGCGCCTTCGTTTGCGTCTTCGTAGGCCTCCGCCAGGAGGATGGCATCCTCGAGAGTGGTAGGTCGATTCCTCTTAATCCACTCTCGATTCCCTGGCGGTAGTATAGACGCAAACTGTTCTATAACTATTTTCTGCACCAGTTCTTGGGGTGTATGTTTTTCTGGCCGCAGACACCGGGTACACTGATCACTGGGCCGCATCCCCTTGGACAGCTGGTATTCCTGAAAACTGCGCCGGTATGTTTCCTCCGTGATCCCGAGGCGTGAGAGAATGGCTTCTTTTAACATAGTCCCCTGCATTCGTGGCCGTCAGGGCTCGATACGCTGCCTGAGCTTCCCCTGTCAGGCAGGGTGCCAATTTCATGGCCCAGTGTTCCCTAGACCACTTTGCAGCCTCTGCCACTCTCTCAAAAGTAATCAAGAAAGCCTCGGGATCATCTTCCGAGGTCATCTTCTGAAGTTTTGGCTGAGCTGCAAACATCCGGGCAACCGCTCTCTCTGATGTTGATATTGATAGTTTTTCCACCAGCTGTCCAAAGAACTGGGCGAGCTGTTCCTGGTGCCGTGTCTCTCTCTCCTCTCGCTTCTCCTCCTGCTCCCTAAACATTGCCAAAACTGTAGCTGGATACATTTTCACTTCTGACACCACGTGTGAGGCGAGAGTGTATTAAATGGAATGTCCAGACAGTAATTTATGTGTACAGAAATAAAATAATTTATTTTTATTATCTATACACAACAAAATAATTAAATAACAAAAGAAAACAAAATGGTGTGAGGGAAGGAGTGCAGGGGTGAAATCCAAAACAGACCGTGATAACTCGTCTTTAATCGTCTTCGTGGCGAACCATACATAAACAAAAAAAGACAAAAGAAATGTTAGTGTTTTTTTTTTTTTAAATCCCGCTGCACCAACCTAGTCTCTCCCTCCACCCGTTACTCCTCCTATTTTACTCTCGGTCCAACCCCGAACACAGTAGTACGTTCCTTTTAGTATGTAATGTCCCGCCTCTGTAGTCAGTGGAACACCAATCCCCAACTGACAAGTGTCCTTATCCTTCACTTGACTCCAGTGGCTGGAATTTACATACTCGTACTTCTGCCCCTCACCAAGGTGCCGCCCCTCAAAAGATGACTTTTGCCATGGTCACGAGATCTTGGTAAGGGAAGTCCCGAGTTGGTTTGATGCCATCTACTGTCGGGAGGCTGAATCACAGACCGAAATCCCTTTGACTCATCACATACAGATTTAGCCTTTTTCTTCCTAAAGAAAACAAGTCCATAATTTTCAATTTCTGATTTTACTAACTTAGCTGTATCAACACACACAACATTGGATTTCTTGTGCCATTGTTGAAGATTCTTTTCACTTCCGATTACGGAAAGTGAAGGTACACCTGAGCGTGTAAAGCTTAGTCTCAGAATTCAACCCATTCAATGTGTGGACAATCTATAGGTGCAGGTATCAAAGCCTTACCATAAGGAATTGACTTTTTTACTTGTGCCCACAGAATTTGGTGATGGTAATCAATGATTGGCCTTAAGCGTATCAATAAATCATTACCAATCTGGAATTCATCCTCCTGTTTGTAAGAAATATAAACAGGATGATTTACATATATAGCCCCAAACTGAATTTTTAACCAGCATTTACCTTGAAAAGTTTGTGTACATTCATTACATACATTCAAGACTTATTCTTACAGAACTGAAACGGTACCTCTGTACATTCGCTAGCTTCAAAACCAGTATGTTCACTCAAATTCACCACAGATTCTGAGATTTCAACCACTTCCATAATCTCTTGATCATTAATCCTTGCTAAAATTTCACTACCATTTACACATTCAGTATCTTCTGACACAACAAGTCACTCTGTCTGTGTAGAACCACTCTGACTACTTCTTGTCTGACCTGTATTTCCTACAGTAGGGGGAGCAACATTAAAAGTAGCAATGGGAATGTTAGATTGACCAAGAACTTTCAGAACATCATCCATTTTTTAGACAACATCTGATTCTGCTCATACATCTGGTCTAAATTTGGTCTATTCTGGTACCCTTGATTTCTTTGATTTCCTTGGTATTGTTTCTTTTTGTTCTTTTTGTGATAACCATTCCAACAATGGTAGTTACAGTTTGTTGGAGGATATTTAGTATTACTCGAGCTAGCATGAGGAGGGGAAGATTCAGGTTTAAACTCAGATGGAGTATTTCATTTCTGAGTAGCCTCAGATTCTATCTGTAACAGAGGAGAGCAAATAGTTAACTTGCTCTTTCTCATTGTTAACCTGCCGGAACCTCAAAAAGTCACAAACCAGATCAATATGTGTTTCGATATTTGAAGACTCCTTACTAGAATCATACATGCCACCAATGTGATTCAACAGATCTTTGAACTTAAACTCCTTAAGGTAAGATGCATTCCCATCTAACTTTTTAGGACTTTCACTTCCCAGAGACCAATCAAAACCCCTAGTAGGAAAATGATCTCTCTCAGGAGAATCAAATTGAACCCTATCTCAGATTTCACATCTCTGTACTCATCTCCCCTAGTCTGACCATGAGTGTGTCTCCGAAATGGCATGTCACTCATGTTCAGCATGCTTACAGAAGGGTTCTCAGGAAAGTGTGAATCACCAACATCATCAATGGAGGATCTTAGCATTCTAATTGTTTCAACTTGCTTGTTGACCAACTCAGTTTGTTCTCTTGAAACCTTTTTTTAATTTCTTGAATTGCAAATTCCTGATTTTTGTTTACCTGCCGACATTCATCTAATTGTCTACTTTGTTACTCTAAAGCATGCTGCACTTCTGCCAGTGTTCTGTAATTTATGATTCTCAAAATAAACCTCACGATAATCATGCAATTCTTTCCAACACTTTGCTTCCACTTATTCTGATCATCTTCAAAAGACTTTTCATCCTCTTTTGCTTTACAATCTTTATCAGCTAGCTGAACATGATACACTCTTTGACACTTCCTATTCAACTCCTTTTCTTTCTGAAGTTCACCTTCCAACAATTTATACTCATGAATCAATCCAACAACCTCATCTCTAACAGATCTCAAATCTGACTCAAGTGATTCAATGTTAGACTTCAATACTTTTATTTCCTGGTTGCATTCCTCAATCTCAACACCAGTTTCCTTGTCACTACTAGAAGCATTTACTTCAGCTTCCAGTTCAGTTATTCTAGCTTGCAAAGTATTCACCTTAGTCTCACACTCACTTTTCAAAGAAGACAATTCAGAGCAAAAAGTTTCAATACGACTTCTGTGTTCCATGTTCAGCAGAATTAAAATAGCACTTAGACTATAATCATGGCATCTTTTACTTTTAGGCTGGGAAACCTCCAGAATTCTCTTACAGTAACAATCTACCTCAAGAAAAGTACTCTGGCCCGACTCTATTGCTAACAATTGTTGGAGCATTGCTACAATGGTCAGGGGTTTGAAGATTGATCAAGGGAGAATGAAATGCTTGAGGGAGAAGGGACAAGCGCCTTGCATTGATCAATACTTCTTACAAAGTCAGTCAAGACAGTCAAATGAAATCCAGCGATGGGAAGCAAACCACAGTTCGCAGGATATCAGCACCCCTGTGTGACAGAAATACAATGAGTTCTGGTGATAAATCTTCCTCCCAACCTGTGAGGGCGCTAAAGAATGAGAGGAGAAGTATCTGGAAGGGCTGGCCTGACAGTTCGTTTCCGGGACCGGGAAGTCGGTCAGCCTGAAAAGAAGCGAGACTCTGTTGTAAGACTGTATTGACTTGAAAGGTAAATGAGGGGCAGCTGCAAGTGATAAGGCAGCTGCAACGGTTTACCTAGATGTCACATGGGATTACGTATAGGGGCCAGGGTAACGCTGATCTTTTCCTTTGTTTGGGTTAACGTTTGGAGAGAGAAGGATCGAGAGAGGAGCTCTCGTTGTTAAAGAGAATTACATGTTGTGTTTTGTTGTGCTTGTCTGTGTAATTGTCTGTGTTTTTTCACCACCCCACAGTTAAAGCACTACTCCGGAGCTGTCGCCAAGGGTCAGCACTGTCCGGAGCACCCCTGCACACCGCACTCTCTGTGTTTGCACTGACCACCATCACGACTGCACTCACCCAGGACTGGTGACCATTTGTTCGTTTTTGTTGGGGACTGTGCCCTGTTTATTGTTATCCCCGTGCGTTACACATTGTTGTGTATCGCCAGGGATTTGTTTATTTTATAGTCACCAGATCTGGAAAAGAAATAAAGCACCTTTTTTACTGGATTACCGTTGTCTGCCTGTCACTCCTGCACCACATCACCGTTACACCTGTTCCCCTTACCAGCCACATTGCCACACGTGGTGTCAGAACACGGGACTATGGACCGCAACGCGCTGGCGGAGCTGCTGCAGGTGCTGGAGGGCAGATGCGACGCAGAGGAGAGAAGGAGGGAGGAGTGCTACACGCCGCTCATTGAACGGGTAGGGCCGGCCGTTGCCGCAGCGACGGCCCCTGCCACAACACCGCTGATGTCGCCCCCGAAGGCACAGGCAATGAAGATGTCGGCAGAGGATGACCCAGAGACGTACTTGATGGTGTTCGAGCGGCTGGCTACCGCGGCGGCTTGGCCGCGGGAGTTCTGGGCCAGCCAATTGGGATCCTGCCTGATCGGGGAGGCTCAGGCATCCTACCAAGCCATGAGTGACCATCACGCCACCGATTACGACCTGGTCAAACAGGCTATCCTCCGCCCCTTGAATATAACCACAGAGACATACCGGGCGCGGTTTATGGAGTACCGGAGTGCCCCGGAGACACGCCCCAGGGTGGTTGCATTGGCTGGCCCTCAGGAAGAAGACCGCCCAACAGATGGGGGAAGCCATTGTGGTGGAGCAATTCTGCCATGTGGTCGGCACCGAAACCCAGGCGTGGATACGGCGCCACAACCCTGACACCCTGGAGGAGGCGGTCAAACTGGCAGAAGACTATGAAGACTCCCTGACTTCTGCCCGGATCGGGATCCTGTTGGCTCCTGCCCTTCGGAGCAGCCTCCCTCTCCCTCCCTCTCCTGCAACACCACCACCACCACCACCCTCGTTCCCGGGACCCAGACCTCAGAGAGCGCCAATCACTTTGGGCCCCCTTGCCTCCCCCCCATGGAGACCAAGGTTGGGACAGGTCTGTAGTACAAAATCGTCGTTAGTCGGTCTGAGACCGGATCCAGGACGTAACTACTCACACGTATGCTCACACGGGTTTCAGACGTTTCACGCACGTAATCCCGTGGACTTTGTTTCGTCACCGTCCTTTTTACCAGTGTCCTCCCGCGTGTAGATCAGGACTAAAGAAAGTATCTCTTACACTTGTTGTTTGGTGCCCGGTTCGGTTAATCACCTGTGTCTTTTATCACTCGTGTTTTGGAACGTAATCCGTCAAAGAGGGACACAGCCTACACGCGGCATACCAGTCCCAGGTACCTCCAGTTCCAACCTGGTATGAGGACACTAGGGTATGCCTCTGTGCCACCTGTATGGGGGTGACGTAATTTTTCTATATAGAATCAGGCATATCCTTGCGCTATTTTGTCAGTAGTGGGAACATCAGCCACCACCGCCTTTCCAACGGGTACGGCGCGTGGGTGTAATAAGACCTCGGCTCTCGACCGGTTGTGAAGTTTCCTTAACTAGTTTATAAAACGTCAAGGAGGAGATCGGTGTGGCTTTTGCACCGTCCTTTTTATTCTTTTCCCTTGCTAAACCAATACCACAAAGGAAAAGTGTGCTTCGTAAGACAACAGAGGGGCAGAAAAGAGACAGATCTTTTGTTTATCCTCTCTACTGGCCGGCTTTACCTGTCCCGCGTTAGAAATTCTCTGTTCCGTTCCAAAGGACTCACCTCTCTACGACGTTTACCATTGTTTCGGATCAGCTATCACCCGATCAGCTTCCCTAACCCTTGGAGATGCGTCCACACTGTCTCTCCGTCCCCCCCGTCCAATGCCCGACTGATGCCCGTAATCCAATAAGGTCCGGGTAGAGTTACATTGCCCTCGGGAACCATCGAGTTCGGGCCTGGATCACGCACCCAGGTTGGTAATTACTGGCAGTGACCAACCCCGTCGCGAGACCTCCGTCAAGCGCCAGGTAACTTCCATTCCATTCCTAGTAAACCAGCCGGCGAGGACCCGATAGTATAAATCCACAATATTCATTATCAAGGTGCAATTACTGGTATAGTGTCACACCTAGCCGCCAGGGGCACGGGACAGCACTGTAACACAATTGTTGTGTTCCCCTCCCATCTTGTCGGTTTGACCCGAGAGTTCTCTGAGGCGGTGGGCTAGGCATGATATCCCTTATATGCGATGTGCACACCTGCGTGAGCCCACAAGAGCCGCGGGAACGGATATTGGACGGCATCAGATTACTATGGCTTCAAAAGCATCTTCCTAACTGATGCAGGTTCATTCCGAGATGGGCCGAGGTAGCCACATATCCCATGAAAAACGGCCAGCCATAGCGCATCAGCTAGGTGTGCAATGCGACAACCACGCCTCTGACAAAACGACCACTTTGGTCCCACAGCACGATCATAATTATCCACTCCTTCGACGAGCGCATTGCCAAATAGAACATCAAGTGTTCGGACCCTCCGGCGCTACCAAATTCGACTCAATCTGGGTATGCAGCAGCGCCCATATCGAGTAGTGATTGATTACTGACACCACATGCGATACCTGGAGCAGTTCCATTGAGGTCACCTATTGCCAAGCACACAGCACCATAGGCCACTAAAGCACATGATTTAACAGCGTCAAACTATATGACTAGAGTAGGGATCCCCAAGAGAGATTTTTGACCGAACTCACGGGACCAATCTATCGCTCAGTCCAAAAAAAGTTAACAACAGACAGAGGCTGTACAAAATAAATAATGTAACAAAATACGCTCCCATCAGGACAATCCGTATTATTCACTACACACAATTGGGACGCTTTGTATGGTTGAATTCACCCGCGTTAATCAAGATCATTAAAGGTTCGATGCTTGTCTGTGCTGATTTTCGTAATCACAGAGAGTTAAACATTGGGCAGTTAGTTCGCTTTCTTTTTCTTTTTTTGTTTTCGTCTTTTCCCTACCTTTTGTCTTGTTTTGTGCTCCTTTTTTTGCGGTGAAAGAATGGCCGCGGGCAGAGGTTCGACTTCGGGTTTCTCCCCTTTTGGTGGAGGCTCGCTGTACGGGCCATGGCAGAGGGCCTGTTGCTGCGTGCGGTCGACGCTTCGCGATGGCCGTGTCTGAGGGAGAGGTTTGGGAGTGGGTTGCTACAAAGGCTCGGTCTAAAAATGAGGAGGATGTTGCTCCGGGGTGTGTCTGACTCAGTTATGATCGCTGGATTTGGGCGGTCGTGTTTTTGGTGCCCTCAATGACATACCTCAGGATGCGGGGTGTCGGCAGCATCCGTGACATTCAGCAAGTATAACAAAAATGCACACAGCTGGCTGAGTACTCAAAACTGGGGTGTGCTATAATGTTGCAGGTGGCCGGGAATAAGGTATTCTTGCTATAGGGGAATGTAGTAAATTAGTGAAATGAGGACTGTGGGCTGAGAAAGACGGCACCCAAAGACACGCGTACTGAGGGGACATTTCAAGTTCCAGCTGCATATCCCCCGCATGCCTCGGGTCGTTAACTCTTTAGAACAGACCTGGGAAAACAAGCGAGGATTTATTATGCGCTACCTCTGAGTAACATTCGAAAACAGAAGTGAATTTGACAACGGAGGAGGCTCGAGTCATCGACCCATCGGTGTCCTCTGTTGGCTCTGTTAGTAGCTTATGTTGATCCCCCGAATCTCATCAAGCACTTCTCTTAGAAAGGATCCCAGGGATATTAGCTAACAACAACCTTACTAGGGGAGTTAGATAATCCGTAGTGCCCCTCAACATTCGCGCAGTGTAAATTCTAGCACGGCCCACATCACTATGTTCTTTCTGCTCATCTGAAGCCCCTTTTGTTCTAATCCGTCATCTTGGGAACCCTGCGTTTTGCTGTGTCTTCCCTTTTTTCCCAGGTTGTGAAAAAGCTCCCTTGGGGCGACACTGCAGTGTCTAATGCATGATCTTTTGGTTCAACTTCTGAAAATCTTTCAATTAGGTCGCTTACGTAGTGTCTTTCCTTTTGATTCAGACTGAACGATTCCAATTCGTCGTTATCCTGATCTCACATATTGGTCTGCCTTTCACAGCCCTTAAGTAATTCTGGTCGTCGCCTTCTTTGCACTCTTCCTGAGCAGCAGTATCTTATGTCTTAAATATTTAGCGAGAGTGACCAGAACACTGAATACACCAATAAGACAAGATAGGTCTTACTACTGCCAATGGTACAGGTTTTATAAACCTTATTTTACTCTTTCCCGTGATTGTAAATTCGAACACTTTTCTATCAATGGTGTATTCCTTGGAGGCATTCCGTTGTTAGCCTTTTTGTTTGATAGCTTCCCTCACATTGTGTCTATAGGAATTTGTCATTTTTTGAGGGGTTCAACTCAATAACTGTTTAACTCCTTATGGTGTTCTTTTTGCATAGAGTTCTCTGTCTCCCCTGATTTTCAGTATCTGCCCTATGATTTGGTGTACGTAATGTACATGTGTTGTTATTGTGGCCTGCGGGTGCCAGTCCTTTAACTTTTTCGCTCCTCCTACTGAAGTAGGTCATATTGTGGGCCATGTGGTCCTGCCCAGGGGGTGCGGGAAGCGGTGTCAGCGAGGATCATTTGAATGCCTTTGGGCGGGGGCGGCCGGACAGGTGGGTTGGCCATGAGGCACGGGCGCGTCCTAGTGGTGGTTGGGGGTGCGGGGGGCAAGGTAAAAACAGGGTGGCGGGACGTGTAGGCCATAGTCGGTGGAAGGGGGGGGGGGGTTCGTGTTTATAATGTAGATTAGGGTACTCTTAGCAGTAGGACCAATACCTGATGTCCCTGTGGGTAAGGGCCGACTTGGGGGGACCACACTCGCCATGGCTTGATTTGCGTCCTCTAAGCAGGGTGTCGCGTGTTTGGCGACCGATTTGTGAACCACGGGGTGGTGGGGTCGGGCTCGCGCTGAATCCGATGGGAGCGACTGGTGGGGGTTGGCCTTGGGAAGCCCAACTGTCGGTGCAGGGGTTGTTGAATACAGAAAAACACAAACATGAAAAAAAACAGTTTCGAAAGACCTTTAAGATTTATTTGCATACGGTATTAAATAACAAAAACACCGTATAATACGGAATAGCGAACAACACGTAAGGAAAAAGGAGTAGTTTGTATTAGTTCAGTTCAAAACAATCTGTGACTAGAGGGGAAAAGAATTTATAAGGTACAAACTAGAACAGGAGAGGTCCTGGGACAAAATGGATATATACAATTAAAATAAAGGTAAAAAACCTAGAATCCATACCAATCAAAGGTATTCACAAAAAAAACAGTACTATTAAATCTAGCAGAAGGCTTCCTGGTCTGTATTTACCTGGTTCAGTTTTAATTCTCTTTTTGTGGATCGGTATTACGTTTTCAATTTTTCCAGTCTTTCGGTACCACCCCTGTGTCAAGAGACTGCTGCAGTGATCTGGTTAGCAGAGTTCTGAGTTAGTTTTAGCAGTTTGTAAATAACTTCTTTCATTTCTTTGAAGTACTACCTGGGGAGGTACAGGGACTAGCTCCAATCCGGCCAGGGGATGGGAGTACCAGGGGGGGATGTGTTATTTTTAACGAGAGGAGGAACGAAGATAGCTCCCTCGTGACCTTTTTTTAACTACTTCTGCTCTCAGTTATGCTATTCGGTGTTATTTAAACTTGGGTATAGAGGGAACAAAGGTATATGATGTAGTCAAATTAGGTGGTGGGCTGTTGTCACTACTCTTCTGTGTAAATGATAACAAACTTGTTGTCGACCCATTTGGTTGTTTGAAAAGTTACAAAAGTAGTAATTACATTAGGCGTCAGTATCTTCCTTTGTAAAAACTTTTTAAAAGTAATCATTTAAAATATTTGCTATTTTTTTTTTTCTTCCTCTACGATTTTGCCTTTTGTATCTCTTACAACATTTAATATCTGGATAACTTTACACGGTATATCGACAACATTATAACTTTTTGTAAACACCTTAACCAAAATCGAGGCATTCGTACAAGTATAAGTATAAAGATGAGAACCCCCCCAGTACGTTCAGATTGACTTGTGTGTTTGCGTTAGTTCTGTGTACTCTTTTCTGTTTGTGGCTCGCTGTTTTGGTCCTTTTTTAATGCTCTAATTTTATTGCTCTTTAAAGTGCTCGCTCTGAAATTAGTTTTTTTTCGAATAAATTAAAATGATGAGATTCAACTAGATAATTTCTGGCAATTTAGTTTACTTTTTAGATTTTTGTCTACTTTAGGGAGATTTGTAATTGTTTTTTGGCGCATTTTGCGCCTCTAGTTCTACTTTTTTGAAGAACAACCATCCTTCTTCTTCTGTGGGTGTTTTCTCTATTTTACTACTTGGCACGGTTAGATGTGAAGACATCAGAAGCAAAGGTTACGAACGTCCATAGTTTGGTTTCCTAAAAGTTGTAAACCTTAGCTTTAGTCACATACTTTTGAGGATTTAAAAAGCACTTCAAATGAGCACGCGACACGCAACAGTCCAGACCAAAACGGTCACCTTTTTTTTTAAGAGTAGCTGGAGTACAACAACGACGAAGATAAGATTTTAGTATAGCAAATCCAACGTTTTCTGATTTAGTTCCGTAATGGAGGGGAGATCAGCTACACGGTTACAGACTGTTTGAACACCTAATCCTTTTTCTCGTTACAGGATAACGCGTTAAGTGTGCGTATGAGAGATAAAAGAGTGCTAATGGATCGATTCATGTTGGTTCACCGGGTTTTCACCATTTTATTTGTGGGAAGTTGAAATCCCCCCTTAGTATGTCTTCTCCTTTGCTACATTGGTTGTGTAGTAGAAAGTATTAGCATGAACATTTTCTAAATTATCTGTTTGTAATAACACGAGGCGTACAGACTGTTGAGACTCGCTCAACTACTGTAGGAGTGCATGATTCTACTCAGGCGAGTAACTTTAAAAATCAGGCATAATATAGCAGCTGGGGTATAGATCCTAGTCAGCCAAAATGAACAAGAAACCGGTGTCCAAGAATTGTGGACCCGAAGTTATGACAACAGCATACATATGTCGCGGATTGGGAACGGTGGGGGAAGGAACAGGGACGAGACAAGGGGCCAGAAAACGGATATTGTCATCCATATGGGCTGTTTATAAGTATAGGCAGGGGGGTAGTTGAGGGAGTGTCTGGTTGGTTCAAAAAGGTCAGTTGTGGGGATAGGTGTTAGGTATGTCAATGAACAAATCCAGCACGTCAATCGGCAGTTCCAAGATGCATCTAAAAACAAAAAGACTATGAAAGAGCGTCCCCGGTCTATTTATGGTAAATTTCCCACATGGGGGAAATGGGCACTCGACAAACTCACCAGGGGGGGGTTGGGGGAACAAAAAACTACCGGCCTAGGGGAGGGGAAAGGCAACAAAAATTGTTTTTTAAATTTCTAACAAACTAAACGCCCCGATCACCCTTTCCCCGCCCACGCCCTCAGGGCCCGCGCCTCCCAAGCACCCCCGGAGGTTCCCTCTGCCACCACGGCAGAACCCCCATCCCCCCATTCCGTCCGGTCCGGGCCCCGCTACTGTCTTTCATTCCGGACCGGCACGACACACGTCCTCCACCCCGGTTCCACTCGTTCTCCCTTATACTTCGGGAAGGGGGGGGCAACACGGTTGCAGGGAGTCGGGTACGCAAAAATCTAATGTAAAATTACGGTCGACAATTGGGTATAACCCCCAGGGGGTAACGTTCCACGGGCCATCATATGGTGTGTTGGTTAATTGGGTCAAGATACCCAAGATAGAGAACATTGTAAAGGAGAGGATCGAGAGACTTAAAAGACAAAACGTCCTATAAACATGTAGAGAATGAAGGTTTGTACAGCAGCAAACATGGCTACCACCTACGCTGGTATGGCCTCAGGAGAGGATGGAAAATGCATGATACTCGTGACAGGTGTTAAGAGTAACTATACGTAATACTGGCCGAGTGGGCGTTCCGGAGATGCGTGTGTGTACACAACAGTTCATTTCCACCTACAGCGGTTTGATCTACGCTTATATCTTGAACCGACACGAAAATAGAGTTATACCTTCCAGGGGTTGTTAGTATGGTAAGACGGAAGTGAAAAAAAGATAACCTGTCTGGGTCCACCACTGTCAATGGGATCAACTGGAATATATGTCCTTTCATTCTCCTTGTTAGTTAGGATTCTGCCACTACTCAAAAATATTTCTAGTGACATACAATCATCTGTGTGTTGTCATTATGCGAAGATGTTCATGGTGGTTGGGTTTGCTGAATTTCTATAATTTCCCTGCTCTCGCCTACACTGACCCGACTGCATCTGCGCCATTCTACTACGCCATCCCTGGTGGCTTTCCAGTCTGTTAGGGATGAGCAAGACTTGCACTTCCACTGAAATTGTGGGATGTGCCTTTGCACCTCCACAGAATCCTGTTGCTCAGCAAAGTCTGCCATCGACGTGCATCTAACCACATATCTTCCAAGCTCAATTTCCACCATAGCATAACTTACTAGTATTATGCAGCAATACCTGCAAACAATCGCAGCGGCCACCACTTTATGACACACGTGGTGGTTAAGTCGAGCCTCCCGCGGAGGTCTTCACTCGGAATTTTCCCACATCATGGTTGGGTTCAATGTGCTAACTAATTTTTGTCACGTATTGTACCATTGTCTACCCCAACTCGCCAAACAGTGGACGATGACGCTGACCTAGCAAATAGCCACCGCAACCATTTAGAGCCAGGGTCGCGCAATTTTGCAACTCAGCGGTCATGCACTTACTGTCGAAACAGAGCATGGCAACATATTACAACCAAGCAGATATATAGTATAACTCCAATGACAATATAGGCTTTCACCTACTTCAAATAAATATATGATTGTTCCTATGTGACACAGTGATGTATCCAGCCAACTTACCATACATTTACTGCTCTCAGTGTTCAATTAAACAATAGCAAGTAGCGTTCCTAATCAGGACAAGTATTAAAGGAACAGCAAAGGCCATTAGTGCTGGACAGAGCGAGATCGCATGTCAACACTTGTCTGTTGGGCATTGTAGATCAAAACTCTAATAGCAAATGTCACTAAAAATCCATAGGACATAAGGTTATTGTTATGTGAGTCAAAAAAAAGAGGCTTTTTGTCTATTTTTTTTCCCCAGCAATTGACTATGTGCTAGCTAAGTATATACGTTTGAGGATCATAACCATCAACCTGTAGGTAAACGGGATTCGCAATACATCATGCAGCAAGCTAGAGGAACAATACAAATGCAACATCTTAACAGTATCAGTAATTGTATATTATATGTGATTATGGTATACGGCTAGGCTTCTTTGGACTTTACGCAGGTTGAAGCAACACTGGTATAGCATCTGGTATAATAAGGCACTAAATCAATGTAACATTATACGGAATATACACTTATTTACAAATGAAATATACTTGTAGCTTCCACATAGTAACCATAAACCTCAGAGCTAATCAGACTCCATATCCTTTTTAAATTTATTTAAAATCCTAAATTTGCGTACTGAGGCTGGTAAAGGATCCTTTACTCATTATGAGCCTTCGCATGGCTCACTGGAAGAAGTTTTCAGTCCAAACTAAAGCTGACAGAACCCACAGGAGTCTTCATTTCATATCAAATTTAACAGTTAAACTGCCAATGATTTTGTGCACGAATAGTTTAATTGGCATTTACAATAGGTTACTGCATTTTAGTGATTTTTTTGATTATTGTTCTTACAATGTGATTATGCCTGTGCTCATAATTAGTCACTTTATATTTGTGTACAATACTTCGTGTCTAGAACATAAGCAACAATAAAGCAAAGTTCTACAAAACAGAAGGATTTGCACCTAATCCGGAAAACCCTCTGGTCGCTCGAATTGGTTGTGAGTAAGCGCTATGATACCCCAATCGTATCCATCATCAGACGGCCTTTCTTGCGAAGGATCCGGAGGTTCTACAGCTTCACACCATTCTAGGGGGTCAATTTCCAGAACCCTCGCTCCTCATGTGTAAAAAAAAAGCTGTCATCCTATTTTCCTGTTCTGATGCCGCCTTATTTCTAACAATCCACTTGTGACCCCGTGAGTCCGTGGCGATTTTCTTTCTTTTCAGGCTGAAAACAAAAAATTGACCTGCTGCGACCTGCTTGGCTAGTTCGTCACTCATAAATCAGAGGTTTTATCTCACAATGTGACTACAAGCATGCATAAAATAAATTTTATCATATATAAAATCATATATAGTATAGATACAGAAAAATAGTTTGTTCGCAAAAGTGGGCTGTGCTAGTTGTGTCACACACGCCCTAACCGTCTATATAATTTAGCAGATTAATTATAAAAGGACGACTCGTGTGCTAGAAACAACAAAAAACTGTATTCATATCCTCCAATAAGCGTGTCCTAGAAAGGGCGCTAGTATTACCGAATTATTAACCTAAATACCTCTTGCTGATAGTCAACTCACCACCAATTCTCTCAGCACAAGTCCGTGAACAACTAGCGCAGAAGTTTTTGACTTCAGAAGGCCAAGTTCAGCAACATTGCAGCACTGTAGGGACATGATGAGTCGAGACGATACCTGACATGTTTTCTCAGTGCTGAGCTCTTCATAATGTGTGCGAGGCCAGTGCAGCTAGTGGGAACGCCTTTTCAGCGCATATCTTCGCCAATAGATGGGCGGTCCCGTTGCCTGTTGCTGGGTGTAATCGCTTGCTATGCAGTTCACCAAAGCCATTGCAACAAATACCACATGTCAGACCGAACAACGAAAACACAGACTCTGATGCCCTGCATACCACAGCCACGTTGCTCCATTGATTACCTGTTTGATATTCAGATCTGCGAATATATATCAGTGCAGCAGAAGTTAACGCAGATCCTTTTCCAGAGTCCAATAATTTCTGCGCAAATCACAACCTAGGCTTTGTACTTTGCGCACACAAAAGCACAACCTTCAGAACTATTCAGAGATCAAACCAGCCACATGCAAATTGAAATAAGGAACCACAATGCCCATCCATAATTTTCGGCGCAAGCACACAAAACAGACATGCATACACATTATATTTTTGCACAGTGCAAGCCGAATGGATTGTAGAGGGTAGCACAAAAGGAATGTTTCGGGAAAAAACTACAGGGCAACCTTTGGCACTTTCTTTTCGGTTTTCACATCTGACCATTTTTTCGACATTGGTCATAAATCGTCTTCTATCTTTGTTCTGCGCTGGTTTTTTTTTTTTTTTTTTTTTTTTGTTCTGCATTGTTACCTTTCACATATCGTGGTGTGCCCATAGTCTTGATTATAAATTATTTTTCAAAATCTTATATCTGCTGATCATGCGGTAGTGGATACGCACTTTACAGCTAAGGTTGTGAGGTGATTGTGTGTCCTGCTCATTTTGTTTCATTAGTAGGATGGGAATAGTGCAACATCCGCATCAGGGTATGGTTATGGTTTAGGGTGCTTTGGGGTGCAGATTGTGGCATGTAACGACAAGGAGAAATCACCGTGGTCTAATGAGGAGATCACTCGGCAGGTGAACCGTTTAAGTCTGGTGTTAGATAAATAATTTTTGAGTGGGGTGGGTGTAATGGAAGTGGGTTCTCATTGGAAAAAGCGGGTAGAAGTGTTTACTCATCAGGAGAGTGGCACAAGTAGGGGGGTGGCGGGGGGGAGGGGGTCAAGTTCTGTTGTGTGAGGGGTTCAGTGGGGGTCCCGTTCTTGGGATGCAGTGGGGCGGTCGGTGGCAGTGGGGCGCGTGGGAGTTGATGGTGGTGTAAAAGTGGGGCATAAGTTCAGCTGCACGAAGGACTGCTGTGGGGAACATGCGGGGTGCACGGGGGGCTAGGCGGGGGGAGGGGTGGGGCGCCAGTGGGGGGGGAGCGATCGGGGGGGGGGGGGTGCCCTGGCGTTGGTGGGTCCGAAATCGTACCGGACGGGGTGGCCGTTGCCCGGGGGCAGAACATAGGCTTCTCAACGGGGGGGGCAGTGGGAAGGAAAAAACCAGTGGTGTGCTCACGAAGGGGGGGGGGGGGTGGCAAACGGCGTGGGGTAGGGGCATGGTGAAAACAGGGAGAGCGGGGTGGTGCTGGGCAGCGGGTTGCCAGGGGGGACCGTAGCGGTGGCGGAAATGTCGACAGCGGACAGCGGGCGCGATCGGCGGGCCAGGGGGAGGGGGTCAGAGCCGCACGTCTGTCAGGCCGGCGGAGGGTAAAGCAAGGGGAAAGGGCAGGGGCAGGCAATGAGGGGAGGCAGTCGGGGGGTGGGGGGGAGGAGGGAGAGTGTAGGATGGGGAAGTGGCTGGTGGTAAGAGAGGGATGGGTACGAAGGGTGATGGTGTGCGGTGCCGCCGGCAGGGGACGCCGATAGGAAGGGCGTCGACGTGGACTCGAAGAGCAGGGCGGGGGTCGGGCAAAGAGGAGATTGGGGCAAGGAGGAGTTACGGAGGGAGTGGGGGAGGTTTGAACAGAAAATTGCGCAGTGGTGGACTGGGTTGACAAAGATGATGTTGGCATTGGGGGGGGGTAAAGTGCACACGACGTGAGACGCTTGTAATATTGGGTGGAGGTGAGGCCACTTAGAGGGGGGGTCCGGTAAGGGGGATCAGGCCGTGTGGCGCCCGGGAGGAGGGGGAGTGTGGTGGCGGACCTCTTGGTAGAGGTCATGAACTAGGAACAGATGAGGTCGAAGGGGTGGAACTACCAGGGGACTCGGGCCCGATGTCGTGTCCCGCAGTCTTGGCGCGGTGTTGGGGGGTGGGGGAGGGGAGCGGAGGTGAGGGGGGGGGGCCCGAAATGCGGGGCAGCGAAGCAGGCGGGGGCAGGGAAGGGTCCCGGGTGGGCAGCGCAACGACATGGGGTACGGGTGGGGGGAGGGGTTGATTCAGACGCCCTCACAATTCGCTCGGGGGTAGTGAAAATCAGGTGGCGGCGCGAGTGTTCGGGTGTTCGGGAAGTGCCACCGTTAGTGCGAAACTCGCATGGTGGTGAACCCCTGGGACCGTGTGTCGGGGGCCGGGGGGTGCAGGGGGTTTGTTTTATACATAGGTCAATAAATTAATTAACATGCTACCGTTTTCCCTGAAAGCAAGTATCCCACCCTTTCTCTCCCAGGTGAAAAAAATACATATTATATTAGCCTTACAACACAAGTGATGGCATTTTACCAACAGAGTAATTCATTCTAGGTGCATTGGGGGGCCTCTTTCTTAAATCCATACAAAAAATAATTCAATGTAAATATAATATAGATTTATATATATTTTAATATATTTACAAATATACCCAGCACTTCATATACTGCACATCATTGCGCCATAGTGACGTGTGGGCTTACATTATTACCAATATTACAAAACAAGCAAGGCAGTCTTTTTCTTTGCCTCAAGTCCACTGTGGTCCATTCAAATATGGAATGAAGAGGTTATTGCTTGCTCCAAGACTCATTTACAGTTAAGTGTCCATAAATCCTGGCACTAGTCTTCCTTAATACAAAAGTTTAAGAGCTTTTGAAAAACATGTTATTCATGTGCATGTAAAAAAGTCTGTATACTAGCCACAAAAAACAATGTTGCAGATGGAAGCTTTTGTCACCGGAGATGCAGTCTCTGCTGGAGGCCTCTCCCCTGAAGTGGAGGCTCGGCTGCCTTCATATTTTAACATTGCCATTCATGTGCTGGTACTTGGGAAGACAGGGCTCTTCAGGCAGGAGCTCACAGGAGAACAGAGTCATCGCTGGAGGAGCAGGAGCGCCGTTTGTCAGGGAAGCTGGGGGAATACTGCTCTGCCTGGGGGCACAGGTCCAAATACTCCTGAGGAACAAAGGAAAAGCTGTTATGAGCCTCAAGACCACCTCCTGAGATCGTCCAGGAGACAATCTAGTCAACTCAACACGATTGCAGGTTTAATAAATAACAATTGCATGGTTTCTAACTCAAGTTGGTCAATTAAAAACACAATAACTTTTAGGAAAAAAGAAAGCACACACAGTTTCGAATGAGTTGCAGCTAAATAATGTGACTAACCAAGCTGATCCTGATCAGAAACCCAGGAATGTTTAACAATCAATCAATGAGAGATGCATTTGGTGCATTAGACACATATGCAGTAATGAATACTGCCCTCCATATAGCATGGATTGGCTCAGACAAGACCAGCTTGGTTTATTTTTGACTCTGGTACTTATCTAAACAAATAATTAATATGACCTAAAAGGATAATCTCCATTTTCCTAAACACTCCTTGTGTATCCCCTACCTACTTCATTCCAGTCCTGAGGGAAAAGTCAATACAAACTGCATGTCCCATTATGAAGTGACGAACAGTACTTCAGGGGAAAAAGTGTGTTACATTTATGAATGTTTTTTTTTTTTTTTTAATTTAATACACATTTTTCCAATTTTCTCCCAAAACGTCCAATTATTATTCAACCTGGCTCACTACTGCAACCTCTGAACTACATCGGGAGAGATGAAGACGAGCATTTGCAACCTTTGAAATGAGGGCAGTCAGCGGTCCACTTTTTTTCACTCTGTGAGCCCGCCATGCAGCCAATATTGACAACTACAGCGTCGGGAGACCACGCTGCATAAAGCCACCTGGCCAGCCACAGGGGTTGCCGGTGTGCAGTGAGCCAAAGACTGGTGAGTAGACCTAACCCCTACCACGCCTGGGCAGTGCTTGGCCAATTGTGCGCCGCCCCTGGGAACTCTCGTCCACTATCGGCAGTGGCATAGCTTGGATTCAAACTGTCAATCTCCAAGCTATAGGGCACATCCTGCACTCTGGGCTGAGTGCCTTTACCGGATACGCCACATTCAGGAGCCTAATTAATCCTCTTTCGTGGTGTGAGTTTTGATATGCAGTTCTTAGGTTTTGACTAGCTGCTTTCCATTGCGCATTTTTTAATTTATTTTCAAAACACACACTTGTGGTTTTGAAAAAAAAAAAAGTGCTTGAAATGTAAAGTATAGCATGTGTCTTGGAGCGGAACATCTGCAAGCACTTTATAAAAGTTAATTACATCTGCAAAAAAATGATGGTAGAAAAAAAGCCCATTTAAATCCAAGCCATCTTTTTAGTTCCACTGGCATTGGAGGTTTGTTTCGCATGGTTTAAGGTTATTAAAAGTAAGAGTGGGGAAGAAAATGCAGCAAGGAATTTTGCAATTTCAGTCCTGAATAAAAGACAAAAAAAGCGAACGCGTCTTATTTTTTGACAATTTTGTGTCCTTGGTTGTGTATGGACAAATGGATATATCTCTTTCCAAAAGTCAACAGAACAAAATTCAATTTACAGTCATATTTTTCAGACCATAAATACTGTTTAAGAACACATATTGTAATATGTATTTATCTTAAAATGCATTGCCCTGAATTTTGACCTTTGACCTTTTTTTGGTTCCAGAATGCATATAAATTGACACATCATAATGAATGTTGGTAATTTTTTAGCCCTAACTTAACACACAACAGCATCAATTAAACGTCATTATTTAGACACTCACTTCATTCGTAGTTAAGGACAGAATTCGGTCCAGGTCTTCAACCAATTGTTTAAATGTTGGTCTATGTGAAGAAATGGCACGCCAACAGTCTCTCATCATCACATACCTGGAACAAGCAAACATTACTTTAGTTTCTAACAGCAATTGGTTTACATTTAGTTGGCTTAAAAGCTGTGTATACATAGCTTTTAGCATAGTAAAGCTAGTAATACCAAACACTGTTACAGTTGCTAGTCACCAGTACCAAAAAATACTACTGTATCTCACTGATTCTACGAGATGCAGAGGAGAGGCGTGTGTGCAGGTTTGTTAATGAGACAGACTTGCATTGGATCAATGGGGAGTTTCTCACAGTTCGTTGGTGCAGTTGCCAGGCTTGTCCATTCTGTGTCCCTCTTTAAGAAGCTTGAAAAGCTCTTCTACAGGAATGCCGGGGTATGGGGAGCCTCCCAATGTGAAGATCTCCCACATCAATACACCAAAGGACCACCTGCAGAAATAGACAAAGCCAAGACCATCAAAAAATCCATTTGAGAGTAATAAAAGGTCAGGTCAGGTAAGCATCCAAAACCATCACACATAAACCAAGCCATTCAGAAAAAAAGCCACACACACTTGAGCGATTGCATCAGAAATGTGGGCAAAAAAAATCAACACCAAAACTTACAACCAGTGTGAATGTTTAGTTTTCAAGGTGGGTGTTCTCACAAATGCACGCGCTGCAACAGCTGTATGCATTGATTACTCATTCTCAAAGGCCGCTTTGTTTGTGCAAACAGTGCCCAGGGCTTGCGACAGTCAAATCATTGTTTAGACATAAACAGAACAATGAATTTGGGAGCATGTCTCACTTCCCATTGTTTGAGGTTCATACTTTTGTTTTAGATTCAGAGTACATTTCCTTCTTTTGCTGCAATAAAACTAAATAATGGAAACAATTATGTTTTACAAACATCAATGCTCAATTCTGGTCCTCAGGGGCTGGAGACCTTTAGGATTTTGTTCCACCTCTACCCTAAATTACTGAATTCAACCCATTCTTCCTCCTATAAAACATGTTAGTCTCTGGAACTCAAGGACCGGATATGTTCGTCTCTTACTAGCAGCATTAATAGGTACGACTATAAAAAGAAATCCACCCAGTTGCTCTGAACTGGTAGTAAACGGACATAATTTGGATAGATTTGCAGAATAAAAAAACAAAAGCAACTTTTGCATGGATTTGAAAAGGGGGCGATTATTTATTCATTGATGGATCTGTTGAGGGATGCTTATTTATTGAGTTGTTCTGTTGATTCTAGTTGAAGGGAGCGATCACATTTTGAGATCACCGTTTGAGGAGCAGCTTAAGCAGGCATTCTTCTGGCATCATGGTGGTAGCCCAAGATTGTTTTTTTTTTTTTTTATCTTTTTTTTTTTTAAATACAGCTCTGTTTACATTTGAAATCTCTGCTACAGTTTCAGAGGTAAGCACCCTTGTTTTCTCTCCTTTCTGATCTCTTGCTGCCACATAATGAACAGCAACAATCTCAAGATGCTTTGGGACCGGGTGAACCTGCACAAGATCGACACGTAGAGAAAAAAACCCAAAAAACTCCTTTATGCTTATTGACAGATACAACTATGGAGAGACCAGAACTGAACCAGTCTAGGAAACCATGAAAGAGACGCCTAATAAAACTCCCCTGTATATCCAAACAAGTAAATAACGTTAAGCTATTGGTTTAGGAAGGAATGTATTGTAATGTTATATTATCCATGGAGATATGTGATTTGTGATGTACAAATGCAGTATTGGAGGATTATGGGAATTTAACTTAAAATATTTATTAGGTCTTTTTCACTGGAGAGTGAATCAACTCCCTAAATACCCTAAAGTAATGAATATCAATACCTTTCATAAACCAAAGTCAACTGTTCATAGACTGATGTTTTTGAAAACACTAAAACTAGCAGAGTGCTGCTATTGGCTGTTCAATAAAACATACTGTACCCTGTTCACACACGACAACTAATCCTTTATTTAAGAAGGGATTTGAAACAAAAGAAAGAACTCCAAACCTTCTTTAAAAACAGGAGCACAAATGGTGTCAGGAATATCAATGCTTTCAAATAAATCAATAGTGATGGAGTCTTTAGTACAGAACATACTTTATCACAATGTTTGTGCTGAGGTCTGTATGTAAACTGTGCCACTGCTGTTTATGTACCAAGACTGACATGAAAGAAAAAATGAAACCACACCTGTCATTCACATTGCACTGAACAAAAACAAGGAGGATTGTTAAAAAAGAAAAAAAAAATGAAGGCAGTAATGAAGAAAATGGGCAAAAAAGTTTGCTTTGTAGTCTGAACATCTGTGAAGAAGTTCAAGAGGAGAATGGCTTCCACAGAAGGGGGTTAGCGCTTGCCCCCTCTCTCCTGCTTTGAAGCTGGGTAGATTAGTAACAGAGTGCTGATTACCAGTCTACCATGAAATCCCCCCTGGCTGCCAGCAAAGACTCTCACTGTCACCCCCTGACCCTCACAGGCAAACACGGCAATTCTAAATCACACATTACACATTCAAATTAACCAGGAGAAAAGGGACAGCACTGGCAAGCATGTTTACCCAAACCTGCCACAGTACTTACACATCACTCTGATGGGTGTAAACTCTGTCAAAGAGGGCTTCTGGAGCCATCCATTTCACTGGAAGCCGACCCTGCAAGGTACGAAGCAGGCCCATCATACATATACTTGGATTCTATTACGTGTCCACATTAATAGGGCATAAAAGTGCTAAGAAAAAGTTTGTGAACCCCTTAGGATTTTCACATATTTCACATATTTCAAACCTAAAATGTTATTAGATCTTAATCCAAGTCCTAGATAAAGATAACCTGATTAAACAAATGACACAAAAACATGACACTGTTTCAACATTTATTTTTCTACACATGATTCAACATTCAATATCCATGTGTGAAAAAGTATGTGAACCTTTAGATTCAATAACTGGTGGCACCCCTTTGAGCAGCAATGACATCAACTAAACATTTCCTGTAACTGTTGGTCAGTCTCTCACATCGTTTTTGATAAATTTTGGCCCATTCCTCCTTAAGGAACTGCTTCAGCTCTGTGACATTTGAGGGCTTCCTTGCATGGACAGCTCCCTTCAGGTCCTGCCACAACATTTTGATGGGGTTTAGGTCCGGACTTTGACTAGGCCATATTAAAACGTGGAATTCCTTCTTCTGCAGCCATTCTTTTGTAGATCTACTTGTATGTTTAGGATCATTGTCTTGCTGCATGACCCACTTTCGGTTCAGCTTCAGCTCACGGATGGACGGCCTGACATTCTCCTCTAGAATCTTCTGATACAATGAGGAATTCATGGTTGTGTCAATGATGGCAAGCTGTCCAGGTCCTGAGGCAGCAAAGCTGCCCCAAACCACCCACTCCCACCACCATGTTTGACAGTTGGGATGAGGTTCTTCTGTTTGAACGCAGGGTTTGGTTTTCACCAAACATATGTTTCTCATTGAGGTAAAAAAGTTCTACCTTTGACTCGTTTGTCCAGAGAACTCTGTTCGAGAAGTCTTGTGGATCATCTATGTGCTCTTTGGTGAACTTCAGATGGGCAGCAATGTAATTTTTAGAGAGCAGTGGTTTCCTCCTAGCTATCCTTCCATGAACACAATTCTTGTTCAGTCTTTTTCTGACACTCACATTAGCTAAGGCGAGAGTGGCCTGCAGATCCATGGATGTTACTCTGGGATTCTTTGTGACTTCCTTGATGATTTTCCGGTTTGTTGTTAGAGATTTTGGTAGGACGACCGCTCCTGGGTAGAGTGACTGTGGTCTTGAACATTTTCCATTTGTAGACTGTTTGACAGTGGATAGGTAGACCCAATCCTTAGAAATGGTTTTGTAACCCTTTCTAGACTGATGAGCATCAATAACTGTTTTTCTGAGGTCCTCAGAGATTTCTTTTGATCTTGGCATGACGTGTTTCCACACACCTGTATGGTGAAGCCCAAACTCACAAGGTTTCTGATCTTTACATAGGGTGGCGTCTTCCAAACTAATCATTGAAGATCTGCCTGATTATTTAAACACCTGATTCTAATTATCCCCTTAATTGAGCTGATAAAGCCAGGGGCTCATTACTTTCACATACCCTGAATCTTAATTACTCATTGTTTGTCTAATTCATACATCACTTTGTTTCAGAAGACATGGAATTGGTTAATATAAACCCTATTGGATATTTAAGAAAAAAAACTGGTTTTGATTCAAGGCGGCTATCATGGTAAAATTATGGAAATTCCATAATTATCATTGGGGTTAACAAACTTTCTTGGCACTGTATAGATTTATAATCTTTTAACTCTAACCAAGCAAAACCAGCACCATAATCACTTTTGCAACCTACCAGTCAAAGCTTTGCATTGAATCCTACAGGACTGAAAATGTATAGAACACCACTGAAACACTTACATTTGTTGTCTTTTTATAATAATCAATATTGTGGATATCTCTGGCTAAACCAAAGTCTGCTATTTTCATCACATTGTTTTCTGTGACTAATACATTCCTGGCGGCAAGATCACGATGAATACACTAATAGAGAGAGAGAGAAGGAAAAAAAACACAGTTTGGGGTAAAGGGTTTATCAACAAATACAGGCTTAACGGATCATTGACTTTTTTGAACAATTCTCTAGCACTTAAAAAAACTAAACATTGTTAAACTAATTTGTCAGACTCTTTCAAACTTATGGATTAAAGGCTCTACTTTTGAAGGTGGGCAAATAAAAAGCATATTTCCTCACTGGGAAAAAAACAAAAAAAAACAGTATAAAACGAGCCAGAAACAACGTACTTGCAGAAAAGAAGGGTTACATTTCGTTTCAAAATATTTTATAATAAATTTAAGATCATTGTATTCTCTCATCAGCTTTGCACTGGCTTTAACATAAGGGCCATTATGTTAATGGATTGTACTATTCTTTCAAAACAAGTTATGTTTTGAAATCTGGTTCTTGTAAATGATTCACTTTGAATTCAAGTGTCCCAATACTGCATGCTAGTGTCTTTAAATGGTATACAGACCCCAGTTCCCAGACTGAAACCTTACCTTCTGAGATGCCAGGTACTCCATGCCTCTTGCTACCTGGTAAGTGCCGGACACCAGGTCCTTGAAGGAGAGCTGCTTGTCCGGCGCGCAGGTTATGTCATAGGAGTACTCCATCCCAGGGGGGCGGCGGGCTCGCAGGTACTCACGGAGGTTCCCCTTTGACGCATACTCAACTATTACAAACAGAGGGCCTGGATTTGAAAAGATAAGCAAGATGCGTGTTGAAAGAGATGCATTTCACAGCTACAAACAATACAGAGAGTGGAGCATTTTAATAGGACAGTGCTCCCTCTATTATGCTATCTGACTTGTACATCCAAAGATATTAAAATATGGAAAACTGAGTTAGTGACGGGCTCTTATACAGACAATATATGACACTTACAACTGACTTATCCAAATATGTAAACTATCGAGAGAGCACTGCATCTTCAAACCTTGTTTCCCACAGCTGTACAAAATAGAAATGGGTTTTATATGGATAAACAGGCATTGGCTGAATGGTACCATGGTGGTAACAAGAGTTAGAAACCCTTATAAAAGTTTGCTACAGTATTTTTGCAGTTTTACAATGCTTTTCTCATGGTTACACTATGTATTTACCACAGTTTTCCCTGAATTTGTTAACATGCTTTACCACATCTGGCTATTCTTTACAATGTTTACCTATGCCTTGTCATTCTTTCATTGTGCTTTATTACATGTTGCTATGCTTTTACTATAAGACAATTTTATAAGTTAAGATTATTCCAGTATCCAGTCCAGGGTTTCAAAATGTCTGTTATTTAGATATATTTAACAGGTGTAAGAAATGTAGAGCTTTCTTTTTAAGCATTCTTGCGGTGCAGGATTTCAACAGGTTTCTAAAGGATCCTTACCCTCCTGGGTGCAGGCTCCTAAAAGATTGATGATGTTTTTGTGCTTTCCGATCATTTTCATCATCTCCATCTCGGACACCAGGTCAGACAGGTCTTTCTCAGTAGCGTCATCTGAATCGAAAGGAACAAAAACAAAGCTCAAGCCAACACTTAGACATTGCTGTAAGACAGTCTTAAAAAAAAACAAACACAAGAACAATATAATATTTCAGGAGACTTGTTTAAAAGCCCCAGAATACAAATACTCTCATTGAATTAGAATGTGTAAGCTGTCAGTTAACCATCTTTTACACAACTGAATTACATTTAAAAAACTGCCAATTACAATTTTTTAGGTGCATCCGTCGTGCCAATTTTTTTTTTGCCTTTTTTTAAATGAACCTTTGTGTCTACCACAAATTGCACTAAATTGTCTGGACCCTAAGGGTCAGCTATGTGACTTTCTGACCTGATAATGACAAGTTTCAGTCAACAACACTGAATAATCTCAGACAATGAACCACTGCCCTTACCTTTCAACATCTTCACAGCCACCATCACTGCCTCCTTGGGCTTGTCTTTGTCAATTCCCAGAGCCTCCGCCATGACCACCTGCCCGAAGCAGCCTTCCCCCAGTGGCTTGCCAAAAGTTAGCCTGCAAAATGTAAAGAGAACATGGGGTGAAAACAGAGTCCATGACCAAGGAAAGAAACACACTACAGGTACAAGACTTAAAATGAATACATCTGTAGGTTGTTCAAGCAGCTATAATTCCTAACGACCAATCATTTAAATCAATAAATGAGGGTAGTTCTGAAACCCAGGACTGGGTGCAGCAGGGCCAGTGGGAGTTTCAATTCATGCAAGTGTCAGAAATGCTAGTCAACATAAGCAACACCAACAGCATATAGAAGGTGCAGGCCCAATTCACAAAACGTGAAGGATTAAGGGATATTTTTTTTAAAGACTGTTTTGATTAATTAAATCAAGCTTGCCATTCATGAAACCATTTTCAATCGTTTTAGAGAGGGTTACAAGTCATTTTTAAAATATCTGTTCGATTAAGGACAATTTTATATGTTTTATAACAAACCCTTCACAAAAAAATATATATATTTAAAAGCACTTTAAAGTTTGTGGATAGTGGCAAGCATCTCATATACCATAACAGGTGTTGAAACTGTTTATGTGGTTAGCTTTAAATAGCAAAGCCTGAAAAGAAAGAAAGAAAGAAAATGGTGGAAAATATTCATGTAACAAATGTACACAGGAAGCAGGTACCAAGATATAGCCTGCCATAGCATATCAGTTTGGTGGTTATGAACGGGAGGGGGGATTATCATTAGAAGTTGGTGTGGAGAACAATTATCTGCAGTCTCATATTCCAGAGGCTAATCTCAAAAACTTCATCAACAACTCTGTACATTAGAAAGAAGTGATGCTATGTGTAAGTGTCCAAGAATTGTACACTGTAGTTTCCTTCTTCAAATGAGCCTCTTCCATTTTAGAACAGTATCTTTCTAGGAAGACTGCATAGACAAGACTCTGATCAATTAAAAATCTGACCTGCCTAAGTTATAAATTGGAATTATTTTCTTATACCTTTTTTAGGAAAGAAAATCCCCACACGTTTGGAGGAGACTTTCCTAAGGTATGCAAAATATGCTATTTCTATCTTTTTCTGTACTATTTGCTTGAATTATGAAGAAAACATGCTCCTTTAACTTTAAAAACTAAATGCTATGCTAGGAATCAGAGCAGAGTGTAACCATTATTTATTTAAACTACCATATGAAACTAAGTTTGACATAAAACTACCCACGTTTGATGTATATAATCAAATGCCTGCACCAGTCAGCCTACATTCCTGTAATCTAGACCATATCAGTTTTAAAATCTTAACTTCCAATTCACCCCAGAAATGACACTTATAGCCCTGAATTGTATAAACATTTTTTGTAGAAATAATTCATTTTTATGGCTTGGCTGAGCAGAACAATCGCAGCTCTGTGCTGCAACTGCTCTGCATGCTGGTAGAGTGGAGCTCAAAGGCTCTCTTTCATTGAATGCAATGTAGACCATGACATTTTTTTTGTTGTTGTTTCTTGTTGTGACTGTTAACACTCCAGAATGTTCCACATTAAAGGGTAGGGGGTACGTAGCACTGCAGCCATTCACACCGGCCCCAGTTTCATCCACGCTTTCCAAGCTCAGCATGGAACTGGAATGGAATGGAATGTGACTGAACTTTTACACAAGCAAGCAAAAAAATAGAAATAATTAATGTACTTATGAATGTATTCATTTAAATCAGTGCAGATAGAGTGAAGTCATGGTGTGCATACATTGCAAGGTCATTTTGACTTTTTGTTTATACCAATTAGTAAAGAGAATAAAGAGCAAATGATGATTTTTTTAGGGATTGTCACATAAGTGTTTTGCTTATCTAAAACACCACTTTATTAATAGATTCGTTTTCCAAGTTTATTTTCTTCTGGGTCTGCAACATTACCCCTAAAAATACAAGCGCAACTAGAGCTAGAGGAAGCAGCTGGAGTCTAGTGTTTGAATAGCTTATTATCTAAACTGTCACCTTCAAACCTATGTTTGTTCATAAGTTGCTAAACGATTACCCCCCCCCCCCCATGGGGGGCAGGGAGCAGAATGGGGGGGGGGGAAGCAGCAGCTTGAGACTCAGTTCCTGTTGAAAAGAAAAAAAAGCATTGTCGGCGTCCCCACAGCATCATGCTTTGCACAGTACAGTGGATAATCCATGAGGAACAGAGGTGAATCTATCAGAATTGCGCACTTGCTGTGTATGAACTCTCTCCATCTCACCAATCAATGCCTGTTTTAATTATACTTATGGAAAAACATAAGAAATGAACACAGACAAACATTTCGACCAGTGCCTTCATCAGCGATGAGGTGCAGTGGGTTTGTTTTGTTTTTTACTGAATCATACTACAAAGAATTCAAAAGACAAAACACTTACATTTTGAAAGAATATTCAAAACATGAAAACCACCTGGTCACCTAGTGTTTATGTTATTATGCACAACACACAGGAGGTCACTTGTTCTGCCATGTGAGCGTGGGGGTTACCTGTCTCTTTCAAACTCCCAGCAGGAGTCTTCGAGGAGCTCATACTCTGGGACCCCCGGCAGCACGGGAGCATCCACAGCAGATGAGGAGCGTGTTGTGATGTAAACCAGGGGAGTGTTGGAATTCATGGAGGAACTGGAGTCTGCAGACACCTTTGTACAGGACACAAGGAAGAGAGGCTGATGATTGCAGAAAGGGGTGCCCTGTTTTTCAACAGGACCTCAGCCTGCTATGAAAATGTGTGTGTTCTTAAAATAACGATTATGTGCTACTAGAATACAGGGCTAGACTGCATTTTTACTGTAACTGACTCACAGTGATTCTAAGCTAACTGGCTGGACTAAAAATACTGGAATGTAAGCTGCCGAATTGCTTTCATCTGCAAACGGAAAACACTTTTCTGTAATCCTCCTGTGACAGGCTGGCGAGTGGATAGAGGCCCAGAAGCAGACTGCAGTTCAAAAAAATTATTTTATTCACAATTAAACACAAAATAAAAGGGTACAAGTGTCAAAACAAAGATATTCAAGCAGATATAACAAAGCAACACTTACAAAATAAAGGTTTCCAGGCTGGGCGACGCCTTCACCAGATCAGAAAATACCAAAACCACAAAACAAAAAAAAAACAAAACAAAACAAAAAAAAAAAAAAAAAAAAGCACAAACACCAGCTTACATCCTCTACCTCCTAATGGAAAGCTGAGGCCTCCTTTTATGTCAGGTGGCTGGATGCTGATTGATCATTAATTACTCCAATCAACCCCAGCCACCTGAACACAATAAACCAACGCAGGCAGGGGAATTTAACCCCATCCCTGCCAATCTATAAAGGGCAGAGGTCTGCTCTGCCACACTTCCAATCATGGGTGGGTCTTGTTTCATATAAATTAATCTTCTACATTTAAAGGTACTGCCATGTTTTCCTGTTTAATGGCATTTTGTATTTCAAATCAAGTTAAGAGAGACATTTAAAATTACTCAATTTTACTCAATTCAAAAAACTAAACCTGATTAGGACAGAAAAGTAACTATTTGTTACTCAATATTCAAAAAGGTAAATTTTCCCCTTCAGCAATCCTTATTTAAGTAAACAAACATGTTGTTATCTGAAGATTCTGCTTTTCATGCTTGTAGATATAACATCAGATGGATTCTAATTCAATAAACCAGAAAATAACTCAATTATTACCATTAATGCAGTGAATGTTTTTGTAAAGCCATTGAGCACTTCCATAAAACATAACCTTTTTTCATTTGGCCAAAAACATCACATTACTACCTTTTACTGTAACTTGACATGTATCATTCAGAGTCTGTGGCAACAGTATTGCTACTCTTATCATGACATCAACAGATTCCCCTTTTTCAGTGCTGAAGGGCAGTTGAGCTTCTGAGTCCAAGCAATACTGGGTGCAATCTCTAACTAGTTGAAAAACTGCAACTGAGCCAATCTGTCTGGCAACTATGACTAAGGACGGTTGAGACCAACCAGGTCTGCAGAAGTGAAAGACCAGTGATCCAGTTCACTTGTCCAGCCACCAGCATGCTCTTAAAATAACCCATTTAACAGAATTCACACCATAAACACATGCTGGCCAACCGACAGTCATGTCTTCACTTTTGTTTAATATACATTTTTTGGCAATTAAAAAAAATGCTGGTACACATTTGTTGCAAGGATGTTTCACATTGGATTGATTTAATGGTATCAGCACTGATTTGGTTGTGGTTTGTTTGTTTGACATCTGGATTTAAGTTTTCCCCCATTATTTTACCTTGGGAAGGTTTCTCCTTCTACTTTTAAGACAAGGTATTAATCATATGTTCATACATGTAAATCGCAATTGTATATTAGAAGAGACTGCTAAGATCTTAAGGCTGTTTCCATCTGAATACCTACTTACCTGTCAATCTACCTAACTACCCACATTCCTATCATTCTACCTACCTTCTTACCTATCTGCGTAACTATCAATCTGGATATCTGGTTAACAATCTAATAATGAAAGTAAAGCATGAATGGGAATATATAAATACAAAGTCGTACATAAGCACACAATGTCATGCTGCTTCTGAAAATGGATGTCACTCATGCTGGATATAATTAAGAGGGTGCCAGAAAACTGTCTGGGACATAAAACAGAAGGTACTTATACTGACCCACTGCCATCACCATCATATCTCCTGCTAATTACAATACCTTTCAAAGGCGAGTCAGCCTTCCAACCCAATGAGTAGGACCCTACCACTGCAGAGCCACTGTGCCCACTCAGTAGGACCCTATCACTGCAGAGCCACTGTGCCCAGTGAGCAGGACCCTACCACTGTAGAGCCACTGCGCCCAGCGAGGCAGCCTTCCAACCCAGCTACCAGGACACTACCATTGCAGAGTAACTGCGCCCAGCGAGGCAGCCTTCCAACCCGGCGAGCAGGACACTACCACTGCAGAGCCACTATACCTGGGGCAAAGGGAGCTTGGCTCTTAAACAGTAGACAATACATGAGATACAAACACAAACACGGTTATGGTCGGGTAAAGGTGCAAAGATATTGAATGGACCGTCTTGGACCAAGTAAGTGCCAGCATGTGTGACATTCCTTAGCCAAGGCAGTTAAAAGCACCTAGCAGACATACTGTACCCAACTACAGACTGACTGTCTGCAACAATTGCAAAGAGCTGAAGACTAAGCAAAAGGAAGTCCTCAAATTTCCATGAATTTGCATATACATTCTTGCAAATAACATTTACTATTGTGCTGGCTTTCTTTACATAATGAATAGTCAACCAGCCAGACTCAAAACGTTTTTGTACGACACAAACAATATGATACAAAGAATGTGTAAAATCATTTCTAATTCTAAATAATTCTATTTTATTTTTATATTATAGGTGAATGAGCTCCAAAGACACTTGTCTAAACAACCAAACAAATGAAACAATTCACATTTAACAAATCCTTCTAAAGGTAAAAGCATAAGAAATTAGGTCAAGCAGACGAATGTTTTGGTCGTTACCTTCTTCACTGTACGGTTTCAGCTGGTGCCTTCTTTAGCATTCGTGTGTCGACTTGACAACGTTTTACTTTACAATTCTGATTAAATGTTTTGAAGTTACGGATGCATCAAAGAATTTTGCTTTAGCACAAGTGTATCCAAACCATTACCAGAAACCTAACCTTCACGAAACAGACCAACAATTCCACTGCTGCTAAAGCCTGGGGCAGTGACGGCAGTTAAAGTGTGGTGCGGTGGAGTGCTGGGGACCCTGTCTCATTTGTAAGGGTTTTTTAACTCTTTATCTACTTTCTGTTACCTGTCTGTGCAGAGGGATCTGCTTGGTGAGCTTGTGTACTGCAGGTTGGCTGCTAAAGTCTGGTTTCTTGGCCGTGGTCCTCATCCGGCACACCACCACGATCACTACCATGCAGGCAATCAGAAACACCCCAAGGCAATAGATTGCTACCTCCACATAGTCAGGGGAGGTCAGGTCCTTCTTAAACTCTTCTACTGGAACTGGATTACAGACAGGGGACATCCTTTCAGTCAGACAGAGGAAAACAAACCCACCTGCTCACTCTGTACAGCAGAGGGACAGGTGGCTCATATGGAAGGCATTTTAGGAACTGTTCAACTCCACAACAGGAATGCACTTGAGAGACCATTAATACCCCACATGCACATACATGTCTATTGTGAATCATATTTGAGAAGGCAATTGTATTGTTGTTGTATGTTTTTAACCCCACCCCTACATTAAGATGGATTACTAAAAGGAGGATATACTTAACAACTGTCAGAATGACCTTCCAGACTCTGCAGTGCTAAAGCAACCACAAATATGAAATGGCATTTTTATGGTCGGCTTAAGATCTCACTTTAAAAGGAAGTGCTTATTTAAATATCAGTAGATTGAATTACAAAACATCACTGAATCAATTACTTTCACCAAGGAATAGTAAAAAAATAAAACCTGAGTGTTTTTCAAAAAACATTTCTGGGTTGCATTCACTGATTTGCCCCTTATTATTTAAAACGTATGATTTTTGGTATTAATGTATGTACAGTGAGTTATTAATCACAACTTTTTATACGAGAAATATGTAAAATCAGATCACAGTAAATATCTAATGCATATCTAATGCATGAGACTACTGAACTCTATTACACCTACATGTGCAACTCATAATACATTATTCAAAATGTTGCCATTGATTCATGTTGCAAAACATGATCAAACGGTTTTAGTGAATGCATTCTCCAAGCCTCAAGTGTCCTGAAGCAATTCAATCAGCACTGTGAGTGTTCCAAACAGAGGCTGTGGAAACAGCTGGTTCTTTTTTATTTTTAGTAGTCACTAGTAACAAAGTGTGTGGCACTGTAGGCCAGCATTTCCTGTAGCTTGACATTAAAGTTTAGCACATGAGAAGTTCTTCTCCACTTTGAGACTTTGATCTAATTTAAATTCAATCTTTTAATAAGAAAGCCAAACTCATTTGAAAAAACTGAAAAGCTATTCACAGCTATTAATGGAAATTTTAAAAAACGGCTGGACAATTTCACAGGATTTATCTGCCTGCAGCAACCGTCAACAGTGATGAATCATAACACTCAAATAATTTTTCTGTAAATGATTGAGACCAAAGGCTAGGATGACAAGACTTCAAGTGTATGTTTTTTTTTTTTTTTTTGGTTTTTTTTACCATGTGTTTAAACAGCAGCACACTGTTGCAGACAGACATTGTAGGCTTGCAAACACCATGGAAGGATGGAATGACCCAGACAAAAAAAAAGTGTTCTTTCAACTTGACCTCAGAGTATTAACAAATTAACACAAGACAATTGTTAGCATGGCAAATTTAGTTACTGTCACATTAGCATTTGCAGATTTGCACAGTGCAGTAGCCCAGGAGCTAGAAAAAGCTTAATTGGCTGCAATTAATAGATTAATAATAGAATTAATAGAAAGCAAAACTGAAGCTTTATTAGAGCTAGGTAATGGTTGATTTTACATGAATGCTTTTGAAATAGGAGAAGGCAAAGAGGCTAGAAAGAGGTTTTGTAGCAAAAAAAAAAAACTTTTTATTCACTTGAGCCAGTGTGTTGTTGCAGGTATTTTTCTCATGGGAAAAATAATTAAAGAGCACTGCAACACATATTAAATAAGCCCTTATTGTTAAGCGGGATCACCCGGGTAGGTGTTCCTGAGCCAACAAGTTGATAATTGAGAAAGCCTGGCCTATGCAAGGAAGCGAAGGAATAGCCTTTATTTTCTTTATTTGCAAGCTAACAATTACCAGGTGGATAAACACAGTTGACTGAAATGACATCACCCAGAACAGCATGGCAGCACCTGCATGCTCCTCTCCAGAATAAATGAAAACCCCTCTGAAAGCTTCAGAACATGCATTTCATGAATGAGATTTGACTAAATTAAAGAGACACCCACAGACCAATATGCGCTGCTTTTGTACTTGGAGAACCTGGCCTTTTGTGTGCACTAAAAATTGTACAATATTACTTAATTTTGAAGCAAAATAGTGGTAAATAATTGGTCTCCCACTGCCCTCATTTCTGTAAACTAATTTGGTTTTATAGCTTTACACATCACATGAATTTGAATCTAACCTGATTAAAAAGCTAAAAATCAGACAGCATGCAGAATGTGAATGCTTGGTTTATAATTTAGATATAGATTTGTAATGAAAATGACTTGCAACTAAGACTGTTGACGGTTCAACAAAGCACTAAAGTCAGCAAAGTGTTTGAGTTCACTTTAACAGCTGTGATTTCTAAAGGAGGGAAATCTGTGCTTTGGAGTGGGGGAGGGGTTAAAAGGTCACAGGTCTGTTTTAGGGACCACACAACGTGCTACTGAGGCACTACAGCCAGCTTCTTCATTTTGGACAAAAGCAGCAGCCAATCACATAATAAGACAGCAGGGAAATACCATTGAGAGACAGTGCTGTATATACCTGGTAGAACTGAGAGCCATGCAGAGTGGTAGGAGATCCCAATAGAATTACCAGCCAAGCATGTATACTCCCCAGCATCCTCAAAAGTTACATTCGGTAAACACAGAACCTCAATGTCTTTATCCGTGGTGTTAACACCTGCAGTCTAGAAAAAAAGGGAAAGGGGAAGACAGAAAAATAAAGAGCAAAGAAAAACACAAAGCAAAAGATACTGACAAGACCTTCTTGTGGACAGGGATGATGAAACTGCTGCAGCCTTACTAGCACTCCATCACATTCCTGGCAGAGCAGAACTGAAATGGGGCTTCGCATTCCCCCTTATCCACAAGGCCTCAGCTGGCACAGCCCCCCCCCACCAATATCCAGCTTCAGCCCCCAAAACCTGGTCTTGCGAGGAGGGAAGAACCACTACCACCCTTCACCAAGCCCTCGAACCGGAGCATACGCAACATGCACATGAGATGAAAAGAATATGGAGAAACCCTAGCACAGCTCGCTGTTTCTGTAACCGGAGGAACAATAGAAGAAGGAGACACACAACTAACGTTGAAAATACAAATAGTAATACTAAAAGAAAAGTACAGCACCATGGCTCCGTGTCACAAAGACGGCAGTAGTGGGTAACGTCAGACCAGAAACAGGAACCAACACAAAGAAAAAAAAGAGGTGGAGTTTTGGTGAAGCTGAGCGCTTGCTTGCACTCAGCATTTAATAAATGAACAGACAGAAAATAAAAGGTTTCAAGACAAACAAAACACAGGACATGACACTTTAACCAAAACAAAGAGACAAACAAAACTGACTACACAGACAAATACGGTGAGCTGAAATCAATTATTTACGTTACTTTTACTTTCTCCTCTCCACACCCATTCTCCACTCACCGAACAAACAACCCCGAGTGAGTGAAAACATGCTGCTTTTATGCAGCTGTACCGAGACTCGATTGCTAATCAGTCATTCAATTGGAGTCTCGGTACAACTGCACATGTATTAACAAGTGCAATAATAATGAGATTGTAGACACATTTGCTGCTCTAAATCAGGCTGCCAGACTGAAAACACCTCGGTTCTTTTCATCTTTACTCTGATTGACAGGTGGCAAACAAAGGAACTGAGTGAGTGATTGTTGGAGCAGGCAGACAGCTTATCTTGAAAGGCTAAGAAACCTACACTGTCTCTAGGTGAGTAACTCCTTGTAATCATGGAAATATAAAACAGTTTGCTAAACACTCCCATGCAATAATCTAAATCAGTGAACATCAATGAGAAAAAAACCGGCGGCAAGCAATAATTACTTCTTACAACTTGTACAATAATAATAAAATAATAATAATAATATAATAATAATAATAATAATAATAATAAATGTAGTGTGGATCCATTATACTTACAAATCCTGAAGAGGCTCCAATCCATCTTCAAACGCTGCTTCACAGATGCAGAGGCCACTTAACTTGGTGTGTGATTTTGAAGACGATTGGTTACACCTGAGCTAATTTAGGTTTGCTATTACAAGGGGGGTGGACACTTATCCAACCAAGCTATTTCAGTTTTTATTTTTAATTAATTTTCTACAAATTTTTTTTTTTTTGAAAACCCCTACTTTTTTTTGATTTTTTTTTTGATTCTAAAATTATTCATTAATTCCAGGCGAGAAGGCAACAAAAGGTGATAATTTTTAAAAGGGGGTTTGCCCCACGTCTGAAAGACATCTGTGTGTGTGTGTGTGTGTGTGTGTGTGTGTGTGTGTGTGTGTGTGTGTATATATATATATATATATATATATATATATATATATATATATATATATATATATATATATATATATATATATATATATATATATATATACACACACACACACACACACACACACACACACAGTGCTTCCTCGCTATGAGGCTCTCGGTTATAAAGCGCCTCGGATATAACGTTTCTACAGCATGTCCTCCCTACACCTGTGATTCATGTAATATTTCTACAGTAAATAAACTACCCGTGTTGTTTAAACTGTAAACAACGTCTCAGTCTAACTCCCATTTCTGTCTCTCCTTTTTGATACAGTATCTGAACTGAAGAAAAGCTGCGATGGCACTTTATAACACAGACATCTTATTCAGCATTCGTTTTATAACTAAAAAAATATTTGGCCCAATACGTGGCTGTCTTTCCTAATGTATTTAGTTTTATTGCTGCAAGAGGAGCTGCGGCTTTCTCTAGGAGATGAGACATTTCAGCTTTACTTCAACCCCACTCCGGCAGCCAAACCTGGGGCAAGCCCATTCCAACTTCCCTTCTCCCAACCAGCTCTCCTTCTCGCACTTGGTTTGCTTGTCTGTTGCTTTGAACTGAACTCCCGACCACCGTTTAGCCAGGCTAAGAACGGCTAAAGTGATCCACGAGTTGGAATCTTATCTTTTTTTTTTTTATTTTAAATATAGTGTTGGTGCTTTATGCATGATTAATTCACATAAAGTTACATTTTTGCTTCACTATGTGCATTGTAGAGAGGGAGTTATTTTATTTTGTATTTTAGTCAGATGTGTGTTGTTATGTGTCCCACGGCTCCCTCACCCCCTCCCCCGTTTATAACACTCTTTGGTTATAACACTCATATTGTGTGTGGCCCGAGATCCGTGTTACAGCGAGGGAGCACTATATATTATTTATCAACCAAGCTGAAATTTTAATTATAAACTGGCACAAGGGCTTAGTTTGAAAGAAGTACTGAGTATACTTCAGGAATCGTCAGAATCATAGCCACTGAAAAGTCCCCAAAACCCCTTTGCATTTGTAAGAACATTTATCAAATGTGGGATGCTAATGTGATGTAAGTTGGACACCCACAGAAAAAAGTTGCTAGAAAATTTAGGCAGATGAACAAAGCTAGGATACAGTAAATTAGAGATGGGGAGAATTCACAAGAAAGAATAGGCTATAGAGACTGCAGACACAGGACAAAGACAAGAAGAACCAACCAGAAAACATTCAGAGCTGTGCTGTTGGATTTTTCCATGGCTGCTGGCAGAAAAAACAGTTGCATCCCAAGAAGAAGGTTTCAGGACCAGTAGTAGGAGTCCCCACTGAGGCCCCTAGAGAGGTCCTGTATCCAGCCTGAAGCCACCATCACCAGCAAGGTTCAACCCCATGGACACACACTCAGGAGGCCCATGTCAGTTGCATGTATTTTTACCTTGTAGAACAGTGAGCCAGGCAGACTGGTTGGCCTCCCCAATATAACTGGAGACCTTACAAATATATTCTCCAGCATCCGCCATGGTCACTTTGCTTAATGTCAGCATTTCGGCATTGGAACTATTTATTCCTGAATGCTAGAATAAATCAATAACAAAGGACAGCAATGTATTAAATCTGTCTAACAATAACAAGAATACAAGTATGGGCCCACCACCAAAGCAGGTACTTTACAATAATATTTTAAATTGCTATGCATTCCAAGTTTAAATACAGGAACAAAATATTTAAATATATAACATATATAACATTTCTAGTTCTAGTTTAATCAATGTCATGCTGTTCAATTAGACTACACTGCACTAAACATGAATGCGTGTAAGGGAGTGCAATAGCCCCAATGGAAACTAATGTAATAAACAGCAAACCTCACCTTTAAGACGTGGAAATAAGCCTTTCCATCAGCATCAACGTGGCTGCCATTCTTCTCCACATGTTTGAGCCACTGTATGTGCGGCTGGGCGTCGCTGTATACCTTGCAGGTGAAGCGCGCTTCCTCGCCCACGTACACGCTCACATTGGCAGGGAGGCCAGCCTGCAGGATGGGCCGATGGGGGGATCGCTCTGTGGTAAAAAAAATCACAAAGAAAACACCCTGACTAATTGGATTTCCATGTTGGGCTAAGATCACAGATCTGTGTTTATTAGGCTTCCAGGCCCATAGGGCGTCCCAGAGTTGAAAAAGTTCAGTTTGGCCACAAGACTAGATCTTGTGAAAATACACTAGAGACACGAAACTGAGTATGACAATAGAGAGTAATATGTGAAGTACTGTCGATTTCAAAATGGTGTGTTTTGGTCACATGGTTTGGTGGCCATATTGATAATTGAAAAACGACTGTAACAGGGAGTGATCTGTGCTGACTCTGCTGTGTTCACGGGCTGCAGGAAGAGGGCGGCAGTTGCCCAACAACCGCCTGTGAGTCATGGCAGTGACACGGGGAGGTGGGAAAGTGGGTGTGTGGACTTTCCCCCTCTCTGAATGGCTGAGAGGCGGGTCTTCGGTGATTGTTGGTCCTATAAAATAACGCTCTGTTGTTTCCTCAGGTCTGCCCACTTAGATGCGCTAAGAATGCGGAAGCTTTGATTCGGGACCGGGAATCAGCCGGGAGAAAAATTAAGATTCCCAGCGAGACAGAAGGAGAGAGCAGGGAATACTTGGGCAGACCCCGGCGTATTGTGAAAGAGCAGACTAGATAGCCGATAGAATAGGACGGTGATCCGGGTCGTGCGGGTAGCGGCGACCGGGATAACGCTGCCGAGGGCAGCACCTTTTATTTGTAGTTTTATTACTGTTTTATTTTCCCTTGTTCTTTTCGCCTTCTTTTCATTATTATTTCTTTGAGCACCTGCGAGTGCCTGTGCTGTTCACGTACCAGCTGTGGTATTTCCGTGGTGCTGTCTATCATCGTTGATAGGCAGCCCATGGTCAACAGTGCCCTCTGCCGGAAAAAGCAAGAACTGTCTGAAAATAAAACTGGGCACCTGTGTGGTGTTTTCAAGTACACCTGTCTGTCTCCTAGTCAGTGAAGTACCCACACCCCTTCCACAACGACTTTAAAGACCCATAACAAGAACAGTGTTGCATGTATGCTCTTCAATGTTGGCACAGTTTGGCGAGTAATAACCACTAAAATCGAAAGCAGATTGGTCACATGGTTTTGGCAAACATATTGGAATTAACGTTTAAATGTTATCTCCTAGGGCGTGCCTATAGGGTCATAGTTATAATGGAACACCTATAGGAAGTCATTTGTGCTCTATCAAAAAATGTCATCACCTGTGACCGTTGCCCTCTCCAAAATGTCAAACTAAAAACTGGCTCCTTGCACCTCAGGGATCACAGATAGTCATGGATCATATGGAACATACATTATATATAATGGATAATTGCAAAGCATATAATGGATAATTGCAAAGCATATGACATGGTTTATTTAGATTTCCAGAAAGCTTTTGACAAAGTCCCGCACAAAAGATTAATTCTCAAACTGAACGCAGTTGGGATTCAAGGAAACACATGTACATGGATTAGGGAGTGGTTAACATGTAGAAAACAGAAAGTACTGATTAGAGGAAAAACCTCAGAATGGAGTGTGGTAACCAGCGGTGTACCACAGGGATCAGTATTAGGTCCTCTGCTATTCCTAATCTACATTAATGATTTAGATTCTGGTATAGTAAGCAAACTTGTTAAATTTGCAGACGACACAAAAGTAGGAGGAGTGGCAAACACTGTTGCAGCAGCAAAGGTCATTCAAAATGATCTAGACAAGATTCAGAACTGGGCAGAAACATGGCAAATGACATTTAATAGAGAAAAGTGTAAGGTACTGCACGCAGGAAATAAAAATGTACATTATAAATATCATATGGGAGATATTGAAATTGGAGAAGGAATCTATGAAAAAGACCTAGGAGTTTTTGTTGACTCAGAAATGTCTTCATCTAGACAATGTGGGGAAGCTGTAAAAAAGGCTAACAAGATGCTCGGATACATTGTGAAAAGTGTTGAATTTAAATCAAGGGAAGTAATGTTAAAACTGTACAATGCACTTGTAAGACCTCATCTTGAATATTGTGTTCAGTTCTGGTCATCTCGCTATAAAAAAGATATTGCTGCTCTAGAAAGAGTGCAAAGAAGAGCGACCAGAATTATTCCGGGCTTAAAAGGCATGTCATATGCAGACAGGCTAAAAGAATTGAATCTGTTCAGTCTTGAACAAAGAAGACTACGTGGCGACCTAATTCAAGCATTCAAAATTCTAAAAGGTATTGACAGTGTCGACCCAAGGGACTTTTTCAGCCTGAAAAAAGAAACAAGGACCAGGGGTCACAAATGGAGTTTAGAAAAAGGGGCATTCAGAACAGAAAATAGGAGACACTTTTTTACACAGAGAATTGTGAGGGTCTGGAATCAACTCCCCAGTAATGTTGTTGAAGCTGACACCCTGGGATCCTTCAAGAAGCTGCTTGATGAGATTTTGGGATCAATAAGCTACTAACAACCAAACGGGCAAGATGGGCCGAATGGCCTCCTCTCGTTTGTAAACTTTCTTATGTTCTTATGTTCTTATATAGGAAGTCATATGTGTTCAATAAAAAAAGGCTTTTAAAATCAATTACAATTATTTGCCACTAGAGGGTACTCCTCCCAAACAATGTGTTTGCCGGTACTAACATTCTCACAACCCTTATGTTGAAAACCTTTGACCTACATGAAAGCCAAGTTTAAAGTAACTCCTACCAATTTTGCAAATATAAGTATAGCATGTATTTGTTATGCTGTACTTATATTTGCAAAATATATCAGCCTTGTTTCATCCACTGCTTTCAACGTTGCGGTCACAGTACTGACACTGTCTAATACTGTTTGTATCCAAACAACATTTCAATTAGCTACTAACCCATGATTCCAAGATTTTTACCAAAATTGACAGTCAGTTGTATCCAACATTGTTTGTGATTATACGTTTGATCTATGTGAATTTCAAGTTTAAAACTAAAAGTACTATTTAGTTCAATACATGACATTAAGAAAATAGTTACTTTTTTAGTTCATATATATATATACACACACACACACACACACACACACACACACATATATATATAAACTTATTGATAACAAATGAATTTAAGCTCACTATAATCCAAATATAAGTACAGCATGTATTGTTTATACATCGATATCCCCATTACTTTCAAATGTTTATTGTGATGCATCCCTATAGAAAGTAATGGATGTCAACAGATCAATGTTCTTAAACTCCACCACTACATTACGCACTGTACAGTAATCCCTGTGTCAGTAATTGTTTATAACAGTAACCTTTAAACCATGTTAGCCTTGTTTTATCCATTGCTTTCAAAGTTGCAGTCACTTTACTGTGTCTATCTTCAGCCAGACTAGACTAGTTATAATACTGTTTGTATCAAAACAACATAACTGGCTACTAACCCACAATTCCAAGATTTTTATCAAAATTGACAAAGTCAGCTGTATCTAAGACAGATCAGTGCACGTAAACTTCAGCGTAAGATTATGCTCTGTACACGATACAACTTAAGTAGCCATTAACTAATTATAGGAAACGTAGCGCGCTGTAAGAGCGATTACGCCGTGTAACAATTATTTTTTTTTTTTTGTTCCTGGGTAGTAAGTGTTATTTCCTAATTGCTTATGCCTCAAAAGTATAGAAAATGACTATTATTCCCCACAAACTTTGCTTTTGTGACTAGGACAGTGATATTTCAAAATATCACTATTTCCAATGGGAAAACAGGCAAATGTGTGTCTTTTCGTTCACATAAAGTCAGAAAAAAAACAACATATGAATCCAAATTAACATGTATTTATACTAAAGTAATATAAAAATGTCTACAAAAGATTTAGAAGTGAGTAGTTTTTTGAGATTTACGATTATACTGTATTTACTAAATCTAAATCTTTTGTAGTCATTTTTGTATTACGTTAGTATAAATACATGTTAATTTGGATTCATATGTTGTTTTTTTCTGATTTTATGTGAACGAAAAGACACACATTTACCCGTGTGTATACAAACAATTACCATAACAATATAAAATCATCAAAATTCAAACATCTTCTCTGAAACCACTTATCCGATTGAAACAAAAATTGGAATAAAAAACCTTAGTATGGTCATCTGTTACGCTTGTTCAAGGGAAGAAGTTGCTACTGTGAAAATCATGGCGGCCATGCTGGATGACATCATCTGCATACGCAACTGCTATAAAACTGCCTATAACTTCTTATTGACTGCAGATAGGGGCGTGGTTGTAATGTAACATGTACAATGACCCATATATGCCATTTAAAAAAAATGTCATTGCCCGTGACCTCTGACTTCTGCCAAAGGTCAAATTTAAAACTGCCTATAACATCCTATTGACAGCAGATGGTTGTTATATTAGATGCAGAGTTCTGAAATCGTTATGTATGTTAAGGAATAGTCCAAGTTTGGGACAATTGCATCAGAAGCTGATCGTTTGCGTGGTATGGCAGCCATGTTGCGGAACATCAATAACAAACAAACATCGTCTCAGAAACCGCTTATCCGATTGAAGCAAAAATGAGCATATATGACCCAAGTATGATTATCTTTTACACTTGTTTAAGGGAAGTTGTACAGTAAAAAAACATGGCTGCCATGGGCCAATGAGATTTCAGCATTGATCATTTTGCACATATTTCAGTATATGTCAGTGGTACAATGCAGTAGACTTATGAAACTTTGTATAATAGTAGAGGACTATGAGAAGTAATGTCAATAACGTAATAAAGCCGATTGGTCAAATGGTTTGGCCGCCATATGGACTTTTTGCATGTTCCATAAAATGAACACAGATGGACGTAAGCTCTTGTAACTTCACACAGTTGTAGAGACCAAAGGGAAGTAATAACAACCACTAAATGGAGCTGATTGGTCACATGGATGGTGGCCATACTGATGTTTTGGCCATATTAACAACCAATGTGCTTAAATTTCACAATAACTGCTTGGCAGCTGTCAAGTTGCTTGCAACTCTAGTTATTATTTTCTTTTTTCTTTCCACTGAGACTACTTAAATGATGTGTAAAGTCAACACTGTTGCATGAAAAGTCATGAAATTTGGTAAGTTGGTAAAGGCTTATGGGAAGTTGAGTTAGGCAGAAATGAAGGTCATAGGTCACATGATTTGGCAGCCAAATTGCAATTTTCAAGAATTCTGGGCAATTTTAAAAAATCTTCTCCAAAAGGTTAAAGCAGAGATCTGAAACTTGGTGCACATACTCCCGTCATGGCCTACATTCAGAACCTCATACAGTGTAGAGGATTATAGGAAATTAATGTCAACGAAAGAGTGAAGTTGACTGTTCACATGATTTGGTAACCACATTGCATTTTTGTTAGCCAAATTTTCAAATGTCCGTAAAAGCAACACCTTTGCACGAAAACTCACAAAACATAGTAGGGTGGTAGTGGCATTTGGGAAGTTGTGTCAGAGTGAAAATGAAGGTCATGGGTAACTTGGTTTGTGGCCATACTGGATTTTTTTTAGCCAACTGCTAATAAAATAAATAATAAACATAATAACTAGCGTTACTAGCAACTATAAAGGCTTCCAAGAAAACATAATTCAGTCATAACAAATAATCGCGGATACAGCTTGCTACATTTCCTATAATTAGTTAAAGGGCTACTTAAGTTGTATCGTGTACAGAGCATTCTTACGTTGAAGTTTAAGTGCACTGATCTGTGTTAGATATAGCTGAGGAGCTATAGGCCAATTTGTGGGTTTTGAACCTTAGCAGAGGTCAAAGGTCGCGGGTGATGACATTTTTTCATACAGCACAAATTACTTCCTATACGTGTTCCATTATAACTATGACCCTATCGGCCTGCCCTAGGAGATCAAATTTAAATGTTAATTCCAATATGGCCACCAAACCATGTGACCAAAACACGCCATTCTGAAATCAACAGCAATTCACATTACTACTACTATCACACTCAGTTTAATGTCTCTAGTCTATTGCAGTAAGATTTCATACTTTAAAATATGTATTTATAGCACTCATGAAATTATTATTTTGCTCGCTGCGTCCATGTTTTTTAAGAAAAAAGCTGGAATTTTACAAAACTTAGAAAGGTCCTTGTCATAAGAACATAAGAATATAAGAAAGTTTACAAACAAGAGGAGGTCATTCAGCCCATCTTGCTTGTTTGGTTGTTAGTAGCTTATTGATCCAAGAATCTCATCAAGCAGCCTCTTGAAGGATTTCAGGGTGTCAGCTTCAACAACATTACTGGGGAGTTGGTTCCAGACCCTCACAATTCTCTGTGTAAAAAAGTGCCTCCTATTTTCTGTTCTGAATAGCCTTCGTCTAATCTCCATTTGTGACCCCTTTTTCTTGTTTCTTTTTTCAGGTTGAAAAAATCCCTTGGGTGACATTGTCAATACCTTTTAGAATTTTGAATGATTGAATTATGTCGCCACACAGTCTTCTTTGTTCAAGACTGAACAAATTCAATTATTTTAGCCTGTCTGCATATGACATGCCTTTTAAGCCCGGAATAATTCTGGTCGCTCTTCTTTGCACTCTTTCTAGAGCAGCAATATCTTTTTTATAGCGAGGTGACCAGAACTGCACACAATATTCAAGATGAGGTCTTACTAGTGCATTGTACAGTTTTAACATTACTTCCCTTGATTTAAATTAAACACTTTTCACAATGTAGCCGAGCATCTTGTTGGAATTTATTATAGCTTCCCCACATTGTCTAGATGAAGACATTTCTGAGTCAACAAAAACTCCTAGGTCTTTTTCATAGATTCCTTCTTCAATTTCAAAGTATCTCTCATATGATATTTATAATGCGCATTTTTATTTCCTGCGTGCAGTACCTTACAATTTTCTCTATTAAATGTCATTTGCCATGTGTCTGCCCAGTTCTGAATCTTGTCTAGATCATATTGAATAACCTTTGCTGCTGCATCAGTGTTTGCCACTCCTCCTATTTTTGTGTCGTCTGCAAATTTAACAAGTTTGCTTACTATACCAGAATCTAAATCATTAATGTAGATTAGGAATAGTAGAGGACCTAATACTGATCCCTGTGGTACACCACTGGTTACCTCGCTCCATTGTGAGGTTTCTCCTCAAATCAGTACTTTCTGTTTTCTACATGTTAACTGCTCCCTAATCCATGTAGATGTGTTTCTTTGAATCCCAACTGCGTTCAGTTTGAGAATTAATCTTTTATGCTGGACTTTGTCAAAAGCTTTCTCGAAATCTAAATAAACCATGCCATATGCTTTGCAATTATCCATTATCGATTTTGCATCCTCAAAAAAATCGAGCAAGTTAGTTAGACACGATCTCCCTTTCCTAAAACCATGTTGACGGTCTCCCAGGATACTGTTACCATACAGGTAATTTTCCATTTTGGATCTTATTATAGTTTCCATATGTTTGCACAGAATACAAGTCAGGCTTACTGGTCTGTAGTTACCTAGTCCAGTTTTGTTTCCCTTTTTGTGGATCAGTATTATGTTTGCAATTTTCCAGTATGTCAGTACAAACCTTGTGTCAAGAGACTGTTGCATGATCTTGGTTAGCGTTTTGTAAATAACTTCATTCATTTCTTCGAGTACTATTGGGAGGATCTCATCTCATATTTTAAGAGCTTCAAGTCCCTTTAACACTCCTGCCTTAAAATTGGATAGGAACAGGTTGACATGTGGGGCATGTTGTCCGTATCTTCCTTTGTAAAAACTTGTGAAAAGTAATAATTTAATATATTTGCTTTTTTTTCTTCATCTATGATTTTGCCATTTGTAAAACATTTTGGTTTTAGCCCCCTTAGCAATGTTCATTTCTATTTCTCTCTTGGCCTTTCTAACTTCCTTTTTGGCTTGCGTTTGCAGTTCTGTGTACTCTTTCTGTGTACTTTGTTTTTGGTCCCTTTTAAATGCTCTGTAAAGTGTCTTTTTTCGCAGAATATATATATATTTTTTAATTGATCTATTAAACCATTTTGGCAATTTAGTTTTACATTTAGATTTGTCTACTTTAGGGATGTAATCGTTTTGCGCCTCTAGTACAGTTAAACGAGGCAGTCTTCCCAGCGACAGCTGATTCAAATTCAGCGCCATTCTGAGACACGGGCAAGGGGAGGAGCCAGCAGCACAGCAGAACAACGCAGTTAAACGAGGCAGTCAGAACCGGGATTACCAGCGCCTCCTAGACGCAGACCAGAGCAGGGACCACAGTTTTTTTTTTTTTTAAAAAAAAAAAAAAAAAAAAAAAGACGGTTTTGTTTTTTTTTTGTGTGTGTGGGGGGGGGGGGGGGGGGAAACTACTTGCAGCTCACATCTCCACCAGCAGAGGAAGAATGCCTGATGGTTTCGCCTCAAGAGCCAGAAGGAGAGGAGCCGTCTCCAGCGCCAGAGGGAGAGGAGCCATTGCTGCCGTCTCCAGCACCAGAGGGAGAGGTCCCACCGCTGTCTCCAGAGCAGGAGGGAGAGCTGCACTAGTCCCCTGCAAGTGATGGAGAGCCACACCAATCTCCTGTAACAAGCGTAGACTACACGCCGCTCCCACCTCCGTCACCAGACCATATGCCTCTACCACCTCCACCGGAAGGAGCAGAGCAGCAGGAGCTGCCTCTGCCTCCGCCACCTCCACTGCCAGGAGCAGAGCAGCAGGAGCTGCCTCTACCTCTGTCACCTCCACCAGCAGAGGGTGAATGCCTGCTAGGTCCCTGTCTACCAGCACAGGGTGAATGACTGCTGGGTCCCTTTCCACCAGCAGAGGATAAATGCCTGCTGGAATCACTTCCCCCACCATCACAAGCAGAGGAGCTGGAGCTGCCTTTGACTCCATCACCATCAGGGGGAGAGGAGCAGGAGCTGCCTATCCCTTCACCAGAAGGACCAAGACTAAATGCTGGCGGTCCTCAGCAGCCCGTGCATAGGCTGCTGAGGGAAGCACTGGGAAGAACCGCCCAGCCGCAGTGGCTGAGAAGTGGGCTAAAACCTGCACCCCAGCTTGTCCTGACTCCCCACACATCTTTGCCCAAGGATGCCTGCCTTGCATCACCCAAGGTTGCCTGCCTCGCTTCGCCCAAGGTTGCCTGACTCGTTTCGCCCAAGGGTGCCTGCCTCGCATCGCCTGGGGTTGTCAGCCGCTCGGCATCGCCTGGGGTTGCCAGTTGCTCTGCATTGCCTGGGGTCACTGGAACTGCTTCGCCAGGGGTCGCACTCAGCTCTGCTTGTCCACAGGGGTCAGTGTGGCCGGAGCCCCACCAGAGGGAGCTGCCGGCTATAAAACAGGGGGGAGAGGTCAGGAGACCACTTTTCTCCGCAGCAATTTTGCTGCCGGAGATTTTCGGGGAGGTCTGGAGACCACCAACCGCAGCAGCTTTTCCACTGCTGGACTTGCCCTGGCTGAAGGAGTCAGTCTGGGAGCTGTCAGCACATCTGCTGACAGCCGCACCATTGGCAGCATTTCCGCTACCAGTGGTACAGCAGGAGGAGAGATTCGCCCCACTGTCAGCACGTCTGCTGACAGCATGGCCAGTAGCAACCTGGCTACTGGCAACATTGCCGCCCATCAACCCCTTAAAGTCCCTGTTCTTGGCCCAGGACTTTGAGCGAGATTTTGGGGATTTTAAGGGGGGAGGTGGCCATTGAGGCCAAGGGGGGGTATATGTGGCAAAGTTGCCCACCCCCGTGTGTATTTTGTGTTGTATGTTGTGTGTTAATGTTGGTGTATAGTCATTGTTACACGTGATATAAACGGGTCTGTGTAACACGATTGTTTAAAATGTATATTTGTATTTAGGGACGAGGATTGCACAGCACTTCACGTGCAAGTCAAATGTAATGTGAGCACGGGGAATTGCACTTTATTAATTCACGTAAAGTTGTACCGTGACTCCAATTGAATGATTGATTAGCAATCGAGTCTCGGTACAGCTGCATAAAAGCAGCATGTTTTCACTCACTCGGGGTTGTGTGTTCAGTGAGTGGAGAACGGGATTGGAGACAGAGGTAACAATAATAATAATAGTTAAAATATCAGCTTACCATGTTTGTCTGTGTAGTCCGTTTTGTTTGTCTCTTTGGCGAAAGTGCCATGTCCTGTTTTTTTTGTTTTTTACAACCTTTTTATTTACTGTTCTGTTCATTCATTAAATGCGGCACGAAACCAAATCGCTCAGCTCTACCCAACTCCACCTTTCTGTTGTTTATTTCCTGGTTCCTGTTTCTGGTTTGAGGTCACCCACTACAGCCGTCTTTGTGACACCACCACTGTTAATAGGGTACTGAATTTTGTTCCTTTCGTTCTCTTGATGTTGGTTTTGCTCATCAAAATTTTGAAGTGGTTCAAATTTGTTGGATGTTTTGATTTCTAGTGGTTGGGTTTGACGAAGTTTCTTTTTTTCCCTGCTTCTGCCTGCCTGAACCCAGCTGTTCTGACCTTCTTCTATCTCCCTGGTGGCTTTCAGTCTGTTAGTGGTGGTGCAGACTTCCATGAATTGTGGGTGTGCCAGCTCCTCAAGATCCTGTTGCTGTCTCATTTCTTCCAGCTCCATTTCTAGCACACTTACCAGTTATGCAAGTCCTGGATCACGCGGCACTTTACGCACACTTGGTTTAGCTCCGCTGGGTTTTCTCGGATTTCCCACATCATGCAGGTGTCACAGATTACTGGCTTGAAGACCATGTTTACTTTTTTTTTTTTTTTTTTTTTTGGAAGTTTCGTTTATTTTCTGCAGCTGTCAACCTGCTTTCAAACTGCTTCTAAACTGCTTGATGGAGAGCCAGCTCCCTCTCTGCGTAACGGTGGTTAGACTACATTGTGGCATCTGATGTCCGTCGAGGGTGAAGGCAGTGGTTGTATAGCTGGATACCAACCACTCAACAGGAAGGAGGTGAGCCTTTCCGAGTCTCGCTGTCCTCGCCTCGGAGACCACCAGTGAGAGCTGCCGGTCCTCCACGTACGGAGTCGATCCTAGGACAGAATCGGATCGTGTCCCATTTCCTGACGACCCAGGGAAGGCTGGTGGTCGGTCTCCTTAGTTACGACAGATCAGACTTAGTGAAGTGTCCCAATGCTGTTCATCTCCTAGACCTAGACGGCAAAGGTGAGGTAGTCGGTAGTCCCCTCTCCTAAGTCCTCACGACGGATAGGCCGGTGGAGTGGCGGTCCTGCGTTCTGATGCGACAGCCCTCCATCACCATCAGGGGGAGAGGAGCAGGAGCTGCCTCTCCCTTCATCAGAAGGACCAGGACTGGATGCTGGCGGTCCTCAGCAGCCCTTGCATAGGCTGCTGAGGGAAGCACGGGGAAGAACCGCCCGGCCGCAGTGGCTGAGAAGAGGGCCAAAACCTGCACCCCAGCTTGTCCTGACTCCCCACACATCTTTGCCCAAGGATGCCTGCCTCGCTTCACCAAAGGATGCCTGCCTCGCTTCGCCCAAGGGTGCCTGCCTCGCATCGCCCAAGGTTGTCAGCCGCTCGGCATCGCCTGGGGTTTGCAGCTGCTCCCGAGACGTAGCCGGACCCCAACGGTCTTGAATAACGACGAATGGGGTCCTTGATCGAAGCGGAATGAGACGACACAGGGTGCCCCCAGCGTGCACACCGAGACCCTCGGGTGGTCTCCATCGACGGCCGATATTTGACGTTCCCCCCTCTCCAGTCTCTGGTGAAAAGACGGCGATATTCCGTTAAAACCCCCTCTCTCCAGAAAGGTGAACAACGAGACAGACTTCCTCAGACCCTCGAAAAGTGCTGCCGGAGATTTTCGGGGAGGTCTTTCACGACTGGACTTGCCCTGGCTGAAGGAGTCAGTCTGGGAGCTGTCAGCACATCTGCTGACAGCCTCACCATTGGCAGCATTTCCGCTGCCAGTGGTACAGCGGGAGGAGAGATTCGCCCCACTGTCAGCACGTCTGCTGACAGCATGGCCAGTAGCAGCCTGGCTACTGGCAACATTGCCACCCATCAACCCCTTAAAGTCCCTGTTCTTGGCCCAGGACTTTGAGCGAGACTTTTGGGATTTTAAGGGGGGAGGTGGCCACTGAGGCCAAGGGGGGGTATATGTGGCAAAGTGCCCCACCCCTGTGTGTATTTTGTGTTATGTTGTGTGGTGTGTTAATTGTTGGTGTATAGTCATTGGTACACGTGATATAAACGGGTCTGTGTAACACGATTGTTTAAAATGTATATTTGTATTTAGGGACGAGGATTGCACAGCACTTCACGTGCAAGTCAAATGTAATATGTGAGCACGGGGAATTGCACTTTATTAATTCACGTAAAGTTGTACCGTGACTCCAATTGAATGATTGATTAGCAATCGAGTCTCGGTACAGCTGCATAAAAGCAGCATGTTTTCACTCACTCGGGGTTGTGTGTTCAGTGAGTGGAGAACGGGATTGGAGACAGAGGTAACAATAATAATAATAGTTAAAATATCAGCTTACCATGTTTGTCTGTGTAGTCCGTTTTTGTTTGTCTTTTTATTTTGGCGAAAGTGCCATGTCCTGTTTTTTTTGTTTGTTACAACCTTTTTATTTACTGTTCTGTTCATTCATTAAATGCGGCACGAAACCAAATCGCTCAGCTCTACCCAACTCCACCTTTCTCTGTTGTTTATTTCCTGGTTCCTGTTTCTGGTTTGAGGTCACCCACTACAGCCGTCTTTGTGACACCACCACTGTTAATAGGGTCCTGAATTTTGTTCCTTTCGTTCTCTTGATGTTGGTTTTGCTCATCAAAATTTTGAAGTGACTCAAATTTGTTGGTTGTTTTGATTTCTGGTGGTTGTGTTTGACGAAGTTTCTTTTTTTCCCTGCTTCTGCCTGCCTGAACCCAGCTGTTCTGACCTTCTTCTATCTCCCTGGTGGCTTTCAGTCTGTTAGTGGTGGTGCAGACTTCCATGAATTGTGGGTGTGCCAGCTCCTCAAGATCCTGTTGCTGTCTCATTTCTTCCAGCTCCATTTCTAGCACACTTACCAGTTTATGCAAGTCCTGGATCACGCGGCACTTTACGCACACTTGGTTTAGCTCCGCTGGGTTTTCTCGGATTTCCCACATCATGCAGGTGTCACAGATTACTGGCTTGAAGACCATGTTTACTTTTTTTTTTTTTTTTTTTTTTGGAAGTTTCGTTTATTTTCTGCAGCTGTCAACCTGCTTTCAAACTGCTTCTAAACTGCTTTGCACTTTTCCACGTACTTCTGGACTTCCGCCTGTACTTCTCCCACACTGTCGCTGGAAAGACTGCCTCATTTATAGCTGCGTTGTTCTGTTGTCTCCTCCCCTCCCCGTTTCTCAGAACGGCACTGAATTTGAATCGGCTGCTCCGAGTTTCAGCTTGTTTATTATCCGAAAAACAAACACAGCTGTTTGACTTTGAGCTGCAGTGTTTTCCCAATTTCCTGTGTTTTCTGATTAAAGCAATTAAAGATGTAATTTCTCTAAACTGCTCTGCACTTTTCCATGCCTGTACTTCTCCCATCCTGTTGCTGGGAAGGAGCAAAATTGACAATTTTGGTGCCGATCAGCATTGCGGTTTCAGACAAGATGATCTTTGAATATTTTACGCAAATCCAATGTGGCGGGCAACCCAACCATCCAATTGATTTATTTTCAAGGTTTTCTGTTGTTTTTTTTTTTTTTACAGACCATTCATGCGCTATCTGTTGACATTATCAGATCTCCATTTTAAGTTGTTTTTGTTGACAAGAGTTTTGATAATTGTCCAATATTTTCACGAGATCTAGCCTTGTGGCCAAACTGTGAACTTTTTCAACTCTGGGACACCAGTCCGGTTGTCCACACGTAGGCATCTACTTACGTATGTGTTTTCATGACTGCAATGTGGTTTGTGTGGAAAAATAATAATATCTAGAACTGCCAGGCAGATTTACGGCTCCCAAGCCCCAGTATCAGTACCCGTCTAAACGTGTTTAGTTCTCAATGTGCCAAGTTTAAAATCAGCAACTTCAACAGTTCCACAGAAGAAGATCTTGAAAGTTTTTTTTTCAAAAATGCATCAGGCGGCCACCTTGTTTAACAGACAAATGCCGTTTTCGAAAATGTAAGTTTCACCAATACAGGCACGACGGTTTTCAAGTTTGGAGTTAATCAAGTGAACCATTTTTAAACTGAAGCAGTTTTAAATATAAGAAGAAAATGTAGGAGTGGCAGCCATATTGTTTCACACCACACAACCATTTTAACATATTTGTATTCCGCTGTCACCGGAACGATGCCTTCAAAGTTTGGAGTCTGTTGGTCAGACGGTTTTCAAATAAAAGCAGTCTGCTATTAAGGGCGTGTTTCGGTGAAATTTGTGGCAGCCATTTAACTATTGAATTGTATCACAGCAGCTTCTGTTTTACATGCAGGTTTGGATGCTGATAATATCTGCCAAGTGTCAGATCAATCACTTCAACGGTGCCAAAGAAGAACATTTCAGGAGGTTTCAAGAAGAAATGCGTCACACGGCCATTTCAGTTAAACACCAGTTTTTTAAAAGTCAGTTGTATTGCTACAGTGTCAAGGATGATACCTGTGAAGTTTCAAGGCAATTTTGAAAGGTTTCTAAAGAAATGCGTCAAACAGTCATTTTCATTTGCGGTCAACATAATTTTTTTAAAAGTCAGTTGTATTGATACAGTATCAGCGAAGATGCTTGTGGGGTTTGGATTTAGTCAAGTAAATAGTTTGTCAACTGACGCAGGTTTAAATTTCAAATGTAAATGTATTACTGGCAGCCATCTTGTTTTATAAAACATCACCATTTTTACAAATTTTTATCCCATTGTTACTGGGACGATAACTACCAAGTTTGGAGTTTGTTGGACAAACAGTTTTCAAAAAGCAAGCAGTTTGTTGTTAGGGGCGTGTTTCGATAAGATTTGTGGCAGCCATTTTGACATTAAAATTCATCACAGCAATTTCTGCTTCGCAAACTTGATGCGGGTTTGGATGCTGATGATATCTGCCTAGTTTCAGATCAATCGCTGCACCGATTTCCAAGAAGAAGATTTCGAAAGGTTTTATCGAAAAATGCGTCTCTGCGCCAATTGCAAGGACGCAGCAGCAAACTTGTTTCAGCATCTGACAGCCAATGTATCCAGCTTGTTACCTGCCAAGTCAGAATCTGATCAGTCACGCAGCTTTGAAGCAGCAGCAGTTGAAAGTTTTGGGAAGAAAAAAAAATTTAAATTAAAAAAAACTTTAAACAGCCTAATTAAACTCAGCAATAACAACAGGCTTCCTCTGCCATAGGCTTGGAAGCCTAATAATATATGATGTGGAGAATGACTTTCATTAGTGTTTCAGCACTCGACAGCAGTATGTAATATGTTCTTTCATTATGACTTTGATTTTATTACAAAACACAGACTAAACTGTCGACTAGATTGTATTGATTTCAATATGCATAAACTGCGGGTCTGGCTGTTGCAGAAGTAAGTGCTTATAACATTCATTTTTATGATTCTGCAGCTGAAACACTTAAGAATGAACATGCACAAGATATTCACATACGCGGATACATTTAAATTTGAATTGCAAAAGCCGCTCAAAAAGCGGCTATGGCTGTGCTAGTGTTAAGGTCAAATGCAAAACTACCTTTTAACACCGTAAAAAGTGCAGTAGGGTCATGGTTATTATGGAACACATATATGAACCCATACATGCTCTATTAAGGTTGTTAAAGCAAGTCACTACATTTAAAAAAAAAACCACATGGCCGCCATAAGCCAGTCAAATTTCAGCTATGGTCAAATAGTACATACTGCAATTCATTTAAAGTACAATGTAAACTTGTGACTCTTCATAGGAGTGGTGGTAGAAGCCTTTGGGGTGTTGTGTCAGAGCAAAAACAAAGTCATAGGTCACATGGTTTGGCAGCCATATTGGATTTTTCAAGAATATTGGCCAATTTAACAAAATCTTCTTCTCTAAAACCTCTTACGATACAGATGTGAAACGGGGCACATGCTACCCTTATGACCTATAATTAGATGTGTTCAACACAAGTCGATTTGTCACATGGTTCGCCAGCCGTATTGAATTTGTCAGAAATATTCAAACGTCTTTTTCTCTGAAACCATTATGCTGATTTAAGCAAAACTTAGCCTTGGCAAGGTTGTCTAACAAGTTTGTGCAAAGCAACTCGCTACATAAAAAAAAAACATACATGCTCTATTGAAAAATTAACTTGATCGTGACCTTTGACCTGTCCTTCAGGTCAAATGCAAAACTAGCTTAAACTCCTTACAGAGTGCAGACAGGGCCATGGTTACTATGGAACACATATAGTAATCCATATATGCTCTTTCAAAAAATTTCCTGTGACCTTTGAGGGTCATGGTTACTATGTAAATAGGACATTCTGCACTATTTGCTAAAGTGTTTGGTACTCTTATTGTTACTGGTACCGGAAGCCGTAAAGTTGATGGCAACTCTACTTTATTTATTTATTTTCTAAACTGTGCACATTTACCATGCTAAACTTTTATATGACTGAATGCAAATGGATCCAATTTTGCCCCAAATTCTAGCATTGTAGACCTGTATACAGGTGTACAAAAAAACAAAAACAACAACACAAAGCAGACCTTTACAGTAATATAGAAATAATAACGGCATACAACAAAGAAGAACACTAATGTACCAATATGTATATAGATGCTCATTACTAGTATAAAGGCATAATCTATTTAATATAACAGAAGGCTGCATGGTCCAGTGGTTAAGTAAAGCCACTGACTCATTGTGTGACCCTGAGCAAGTGACTCTGCAGCTGATGCATAGTTCACACACCCTAGTCTTGTATCTTTGTAGTGCTTTGTGACAATGGCCCACTATGAAAGGTGCTATATTATATATCATATATATATATATATATATATATATATATATATATATATATATATATATATATATATATATATATATATATATATATATATATTATATATATTGTGATGGAGTGTACATTCCAGAACAATCTTGTTCAGCTGTGAGGCCGTGGCTGTAAGAAATGCACACTCCATCTGCGTAAAGGTTGTACGGATGGGTTCAAAGGAAACTAAAAGAATAAAATTTGAAGACAACATAAACCAACTGGCTAGTAAACAAACTGGGAAATAAACTAATGGGTTTAAAAGCAAAATTATAGTTAAATAAATTAATGCAAATTGGTTCCCACAGTGTGATGTTGTATGTTAAACTACAGATTTGAGTTTATGTTATGTTTTGTTAAAAGAGGAAAAAAGGTATTATGTAAGAAATGATATTTGAAGGTTTTAAGACCCTGGGAACATACTGAGGTCAACAGGGATTAACAATTGACCTTAATTGTGTAATTACCTGATTGCCTAGGAGTTAAAACTGGTAAAGCTGAGATGGTCTGGGAAAAGAGAGAGGAGAGATCAGGAGAAGACACCAAACGGTGAGGTAACAGAGAACTTTAAAGCGAATGGCGACTTTGTTTTCAGGGTAAGCAGAATTAGCCTGCCCCTGCTTAGTTTGGAGAGAGAAAAAAATAAGTGTTTAGTTTAGGACCTGCAAATGGGATAGGTTTTGTTTGTTTTTCTGATTGTTTTGTTTTCAAATAAAACCACGCTCCGGCGTGTTTCACTGTAAGAACGGCTCTTGTTTGGATTTATTCAAATATTATACACAACATAACGTCTTTAACCTGTTAGAAGACAGCGAATTCTTCACTATATATATATATATATATATATATATATATATATATATATATATATATATATATATATATATTGATTTGTTTAAATATTTTGCAAATTAAAAATTTGCTTAGTTCAGAAACACTGAGTGTTCCTCTGCTAAAACTGGATCAGTATTTTATTTTTATTTCACACCCCTATTGTCAATTCAATATTAGAAGGGCTGTGTGGGGATTTCATTAATCCTATCTGTTAAGGTGGTTTTGTGATTTGGACCCAAATATAATAGTAATAGCAAAATATTCTGCAAACATAAGTAGTTAATTGATCTCAGAGTCATCTGTTTGGAAAATCACCTACAACACGGGTCTGCAAGGCTTAATGGTGATATCAGTGAAGCACTTATAGGATACCCCCCCCTCGCTCACTCACTCATTGCATTCTTTCACAAGCAAACATCTTGAGTGCAAACACTGCCAATTTTAACAATAGAAGCTTTCACACTATTTAATCAGGCTGGCTGCCTGCCTGTAAGCAAGTAAGCATCCATGGGGAATATTCTCACTGACGTAACCTTGGCTGGGCACACTGTAAAAGCAATTCTCGATTTAGTGAGAGTAGAGAAAACATACAGACACACACACACACACACTCTTCTTTAGTTCACTTGTAAAAGTTTATCACAGTAAATGTGCACAGTAATTTTGCAGTAATTTAGGACACCTTGCTTTTGTCATTTAAAAGGACCATGATCAGAATGGGACACACAGGTTTTACGTGCAGTTCATTTGCAGTGCATACTTTTGAAAAGTTCAGGTACAGCTGTATTTGCATTAAGACACAGTACTTTTAAATGTATAATACTTTATTGTTCTGTAATTGAAAACTGATTTCAGTGTACTGTAACTCCAATACAAGCTGACAGTAAGTAAGCTTTTGGCTTTAGATTCCTGATATACAAATTACTGACAAGTCCCTTGAAACTCATAGTAATGATAATGGACTCTGTTGCAACCTAGGCTAGATCACCCAAAGTGTATTTAAAGTAGTAAGACAAGGCTTCTAAAAATGTATTATGTATATTTGAGTAATTGTAATATGAACCAACTCTTCACTTCAAATAGAAGAGTTATCAGATTGGCTTTGAAAGCCCACAAAATCTGCATTATGGAAGCAGCCTGTGATAAAAGAAGACAGTGCTGTAATCCAGCTCCAGAACTGACTGCTGCAGACAAACCCCCATAAACTGACTGAAACAAGAGAAGGATAATCTGGCAAACTCCAGAATAAACTGAAGCTTTTTAAAACTACAGAAGCACTCCATATATCTTGACATTGCAATATAACTGCAGTGTCAAAATCAACTAATCAACAGAAACAGACCTTGCTGGCAGTTCAGTTAGTATATATTTGTATATGGAGCTTTTGCACCTACCCCGCCCCCCTTGAAATCTGCTTGACATACAGTAAAATCACAACTACTTGCAGAAGCAGCAGGTTATAAATGTCATCTGAAAGTCAAACACACACAAAAAAAGAAAATGGAGCTATACTGGGGGGTATATATTTTTTTTATCGTGGAAAACTGTATCGTGGAAAAATGTTTTTGCAGGCACTTGATTTTGTGACTAACTTTGAGGTATGGTAGGCACCTAACCCACAGACCACAGGGGAGGCAATACCTCAATACATTTGGCCCCTTTACTTTTTTGCTCAGTAGACACTATTATTTTCTTATGTTTTTTAATGCTTAAAATGTAATAAAAAAAAAAGTGTCATTCAGAGATGCCAGAAGTCTGACACTGATAAAAGAAAGAAAAAAAAAAACACACACACACAATAAAACTCACCCTACACAAACACTGGTTTGACCCAAGTCTGCACTGCACTGTTTACAGTTAGCAGCAGTGCGTCTGCAACAAGATGCTGGGCAGTTTTGGTTTCGAGATGTAAGATGGTGGTGGAATTCACTTCGCACAAACACAAGGTTTCAAGTTTTGAACACCCCGCAGGGGTGTACTTTGAGTTCACCACAAGGTAGCACTGCACTTCTGTCTCACCCGAATACAAACGATGGTAAAAAGGGGCCAGTGGAGAATGCACACACACACACACACACACAGGTGTGTTAAAATAATAGTCCAAACAAAATGTGAAAGCAAAAAGAGAAAACAAAACACAATAATAAAACTACAAACAAAGGGTTACTGCTTCAGCAGCGTTCCCCCACCGTCGCTACCCGTACGGCTCGGATCTTCAGCCTGTGCCTGTTCGCTTCTCCTCTACCTAACACTGTGTGGGGATGGCTAAAGTTTCCCCGCTAACTACCCACGTTCCCTCTGACTAATAAGAATGAGGTTTGTCCTCCCCGATTCTGGGCTATATTCTTGCATCGGTATAAATTGCTTGGTAGCTCCCGATGCTGCGTTCTGTTGGGTTTCTGTTTACATTTGACCTGTGGTCCCGCTGTCGTTCTCCCAGAAAGGCCGACCCGAGGAGTAGCAGAGCAGCTTTTTTTTTAATTTAAGGTTAAAGGGAAGCACGATGTAGAAGGGTTAGAAAAGTTACTAACCAAAAAGGAGTAAACAAACTGAATGTAATTACCCCTACCATACCCCACTAAATACCAAATGAATCTTTCTTTGAAAAAATCAGAACACATGCTGTATTTATGTAATTTGATACATTATATTTAAGCTTAACTTTTGTGGTTAACAAAATTTGAGTAAGTTACCATAACAATATAGTTAGATAAAATTTAAACAGGTTGGTAGAGGAGTTAAAAATGCTCCAAAAAATGACGATGTAGCCTGTCCTTATAAGAGGACAATGGCTCTTAATGGGTTAAGACACTGGCTCCTCTGTTACATGGAATTGGACAAGGGGAGTTGGGGGGCTTGCAACATTTACCAATTTCCCTGATTGTCTAGCTCTGCGCAAGCTGCCAAAAAGCCCACTGCCAGGTGTAAAACTCATACCCTGGCTTGTCAACACTTTCTATAAAAGCCCTTTAATTCTCCTCAGATCCACCCGAGGCCAGCAGACACTGCAAATTCCTTAATACGTTTTCGGGCTCTGTCTCCTCAAGTCAGCGACTTCTACCTCCGAGGCGAGCACGTCAAACCAAGTTGCTGTCACAGTCACAGTCAACAACTCCACTATTTTCACACAAACAAGTTGGGGCCACGCTGCCATTTTATTTATTTTTATCTCCTTAACCAGTGTGTGTTAAATTTGGATATGAAGTTGAAATCGGGACATTGGTCGTTTAAAACTGATTTAATCCAGAACATTTTGCAAGATTTAAACCTTTGCTCGGAGCTACTACACAAGAAAACTATGATTTTATCTCCACAGAGACTTCATATAAACAAGCAGTGACTAAGTTGAAAATTATTTCATTATTAACCAATTGATGTTTAACCTGTTTGCATCTATTTTATTTATTTATTTTTTTAAATCAACTGGCTTAAAGAAATAATAAACGAATGAACTCCAGAACTTCTTACAGAATATTTTCCACCAACAGACAGACAGACACACACACAGACAGACACACAAAAACTACTTTTTTCCTCCAAGTTCCTGGCAAAAGTTTTTCAAGAATATGTTGAACTGGATGAACATCTGGGACATTTGAAAGGTTCCACACAACTGAACTGTTTACAGAATGTGTTCCATTAAAAGCCTGCGATGGAAGTGAAGGAGAAGTCAGGGCTGCATTCCACAGACAGTCTAGCTCCGCTGCTTTCGCACCGAGCACACAACATCATGTTCAGCACTGGCACTGAAACCAAACAAAATCACCTAAATCTGCGCTTAAGGACATGGCACAAAGACTTTTTCCAAAACTGTTTTTCTTTCTTTCTATTTATTTATTTATTTATTTTTTAAGTGGGAAAAACAGTTACAACTGTCCAGCTGTCTAAGAATCTGCTTGTGAATGTTTCCCTGTTGTCAATCATCCAATGCTGTAGCATGATGTTCCACTAACGAAACTGGCCTGCTTCAGTCAACAAGAGCGGAACTTCCTACAGGCATATACTTAAGCAATAGCACCCTTATCAGAAGGCATTACTACAGTATATGGTAGCTGAGAGAGTCAGAAAGGCAAGAAGGCGCTATTGTACTAACAAGATAACCCTTAAAAAAGCATACAAAGTATAATAACGCACAGTGAAAGCATGGTAAAAGCATAGGTAAGCATTGTAAACAATAGCAAGTTATGGCAAACCAGGGTAAACTATGGTAAATGCATAGTATAACTATGGGGAAACTTAAATACAGTGCCAAAATACCATGGTCAGCTTTATAAGAGAATGCCTGGTAATCAGGCTTTTTATTGCAATTAAAAACTGGTAAACAGTGCCTTTATAAAACATGCCTTTACTGCTATTTGAAACATATATCTGAAATGTACAGGTTTGTTCACCCTTCCAGTGGTTTGCTGTCATTTATTAAAGCTGAAAGTTCTGTAGGAATCTACCCTGCAGCAGAGCTCCTAATACAGATTAAAACATCTATTCATGGAGATTAAACATTACTGCAATTGAATGCTTCTCCAGCAGATACTGTGCTTCTGAGAGTAACACAGCTGCTAGTCTTTGTATTAGTCAACTGCTCAGAAGAATTACTCATTACAGTCATCCATTAGCTTAATCATTCCCTTGCATTCATCTCCACTCCTTATCCAATCTTAACTAGGCACTTCTTACATAGAGACAGGAGCCCCGAACCAGATAGCAGCCGTCTCCAGAGCAAATTAGGTCAGAAATGTTATATCTATTGTTCCTAACAAGCTGGAAGCACATTAAAATTTCAGGTATTACAATATTTGTTTTATTTTTTTATCAGTTGTTTTTTCCCCCCAGCAGGCACTCCATTACCCAGGAATCTGGACTGGCAGGTTCTAACAGAATAATAATTGCTCTCTTATACATCTCAGCGGACAGGTTGCTTCAGACATCAGCAAGCTCTGCGGCTTGCATTTGACTCACATTCAGAGACAGCTCCACTTCTCCCCTCTGAACTATTTATATTTCATTGATTTAGTTAGGGAGCCACATCAACATCAATTGTATAGAATTGGAAAGGCTTCAGCAGTTAACATTGAACCCTGAAATTCTATTTAGTTGGGGTGTGCATCAAGATGACTTTATATTTGTTTTAAATTTCTGGGTTTAAAAGTTGAAACAACTTGATAAACACCATCTCTGGTTAAAATTGTACAGGGTTTTGAAACACAAATGCTATAGCAGGTGCACGATGGTGGTAAAGTCATGGTGGTGGTATTCATGGCCCTGTAGTTTAATATTCAGAGTTTAGGGTTGCTTCTACTTTCAGTTATATAAAACAATGTTGGAGTACATGCAGAACCTACATTGCACTGAACTTTGTCTTTCCTAGACTCCTCTTTAGAAATCTTGCCATGTTTCTTTGTTTTCAAGCACATTATGATCGGGTCCAGACGTAAACCTTCATCTTACAAACTGAGAGGGGTCAAGAGTGTCTACCAGCCCTCTGAATCCCAACTTGGCTGCCCAGCTCAAACTGCCAGCTACGTTTCACATGGCCAGGCCTGCATGACGGGGTTTGATAGATACCCGCTTATGGAATAACAACACAAGGGTTTTACAAAAACACCCACTCAGCTGGTTCCCAGAACAGCGAGATAGATTCAATTATTATCCCGGTGGGCGTAGCGCTTCAGATGCTGTCATGTTACTCACATAGCCATCACACACCTGTCTGCATCTACTTTAGAGAGACAAGCGAGGTGCTGCTGAATGCTTCATTTAAAATCACCTGTCATGGTTGAATTTTAATTCAAACCTTAATCCGAGGGTTCACACAGCAGCTTGCAAGAAAGCAGCTTGGGTTTTCAGAAAAGAATGCGCACAAAAGGTGAAATTCAATTGACATCAAATCTCTAAAGAAAGCAGATTCACTACATGGCAATGAAGGTTGTGTATTACATCACAAAATCCTCAGCTGTGCCTACGCACATAGCTTAGTTTGGGTTTTTAACTGGCTCCAAAGACATTCAAGCTTAACCCATTAGAACATAAGAACATAAGAAAGTTTACAAACGAGAGGAGGCCATTCGGCTCATCTTGCTCGTTTGGTTGTTAGTAGCTTATTGATCCCAAAATCTCATCAAGCAGCTTCTTGAAGGATCCCAGGGTGTCAGCTTCAACAACAGGGAGTTGATTCCAGACCCTCACAATTCTCTGTGTAAAAAAGTGCCTCCTATTTTCTGTTCTGAATGCCCCTTTGTCTACTCTCCATTTGTGACCCCTGGTCCTTGTTTCTTTTTTCAGGCTGAAAAAGTCCCTTGGGTCGACACTGTCAATACCTTTTAGAATTTTGAATGCTTGAATTAGGTCGCCACGTAGTCTTCTTTGTTCAAGACTGAACAGATTCAATTCTTTTAGCCTGTCTGCATATGACATGCCTTTTAACCCCGAAATAATTCTGGTCGCTCTTCTTTGCACTGTTTCTAGAGCAGCAATATCTTTTTTATAGTGAGGTGACCAGAACTGCACACAATATTCAAGATGAGGTCTTACTAGTGCATTGTACAGTTTTAACATTACTTCCTTTGATTTAAATTCAACACTTTTCACAATGTATCCGAGCATCTTGTTAGCCTTTTTTATAGCTTCCCCACATTGTCTAGATGAAGACATTTCTAAGTCAACAAAAACTCCTAGGTCTTTTTCATAGATTCCTTCTCCAATTTCAGTATCTCCCATATGATATTTATAATGTACATTTTTATTTCCTGCATGCAGTACCTTACACTTTTCTCTATTAAATGTCATTTGCCATGTGTTAGGATCATTCCTTCCTATCCAGGGGCACAGTAGAAGGGGAGTGCAGGGTGTCCTTGGTGGGACTTCATGGGTTAAAACTAGGGCGATGCACTCCTGCAGCAACAAGGTGATACATTGAGGCAGGGATTAGAGAAACAAGACCTCCTGTGGTTTAGCTTTAAATTGAAGATAATAAAACTGGGACAAAAACTAAGTAGACTGTTATTAACAAAGTACTATCCCAATTGTCAGCCAAAGTAGGTGCAAGGGACTAACATCCTTTTAACAATAATAGAATTACAATGTTGAATTGTGCTACTTAAACGACTATTCCTGCAGCTACCAATCTCCTTACCTGCATAATCAATTAAAGGCATGCAGATTGTGAGACTTATTGTTTGGTAACTGCTGTAATAACTCTAGTGCCAGAACATGCATAAGCTATTTATAACCTCCGACCGCTGCAGGTGTTTACAGAAAGAGAGACAGCTTATAAAAGTGTATCACAGTAAAGGCATATCAACAAAGTGTAATAATAAGAACATAAGAAAGTTTACAAACGAGAGGAGGCCATTCGGCCCATCTTGCTCGTTTGGTTGTTAGCAGCTTATTGATCCCAGAATCTCATCAAGCAGCTTCTTGAAGGATCCCAGGGTATCAGTTTCAACAACATTACCAGGGAGTTGGTTCCAGACTCTCATAATTAAAATGTACAGTAATGTAAAGTAACGTACAGTTAAAATATGGTAATGCATAGGTAAGCATTGTAAAGAACAGAGAGTTACGGGAAATCATATTAATAAGTAAACAATGGTAAATGCATATTGTAACTATGGGAAAAGCATCGGAAAAATGAAAAAATACCACACAAAACTTTTATGAAATGTAGCTACCTTTAGGGATTGTTAAGAAACAGAGACGCCAACAACAAAGTGAACAGTGTTTAAAGTTTTAACTCACCGACCACATCGAGGTGGTAGGTGTGGTTGATGGACCCGTATTTGTTCTGCACTATGCAGGTGTAATTCCCTTTATCCGAAGGAACCACGCTCTCCATTATGAGACTCCAGTGCTGAGGCCGAACCTGTGGATAGGTCATCAGCAGTTAACCAAAACAATCCAAACTCAAAATAGATTCTTAAATATATCTAACAACGCTGGTCTGTCTTTACACAGAGTCTGCTATAAAAAGGGATGTATGAAGCAGACACATATGCTAAAGGCTGGAATGGATCTAATCTTGTGAAAAATGCCAATAATACAGCCAATCTCTTGCAGCAATAACACTGTGAAACTCAGAAACAAAAAATCAATTAAAGTCTGAAACTCCAGTTCAACGCTCTCAGATTGTTGAAAGATATTGAGGATTACTGGTAAGCAAATGTTTGCTAAAAAAAAAAAAAACCTTTTAATTTGTTTTTTTTGCTGGGTTTAATTCAGTTACATTTAATAGTTGATTGGAGGAGTTGATATGCTTATCAGATGCTATATACCAGCTTTTCAAGAACTCCACAGGTGGAAATGGAAATTTAAAAAGGCAGGTGTGCAGCAAGACAAACCACTGCACACTGTGTGTGTGTGTTTAAGTAGTACTCCTGAAAAGACAGTGCTCTATGTATCTGTGGTGTTCCACAAGGCTTCATTCTAGGTCCCTAATTGTTTTCATTATATATGCAACTGTTAGGTGACATTATGTGCAGACACAAAGTGAGCTTCCATTGCTATGCCCAGCTGTATTTGTCCCTAAAGCCAGGAATTACTTCTGCCTGGGTGTTATTAGCTACTTGCCTTACAGACATCAAGCCCTGGATATCAAAGAATTTTCTAATCTTGAATTCAGATAAAATAAAGGTTATGTTAGTGGGCTCAGAGAATCAACTAAAAGGAAATGTGGGACTACATGAGCTCGACTCTTGCAGTCTCTCATCAAAACTTAATCTAGAAATGAAGAATTTGGAGGTCATATTTGATCCTGATCTATCATTTAAGACTCATGTTAGGGAAGTTTTCACAAAGGAGGATACGGTCAACATGCCCCACATGTCAACCTGTTCCTATCCAGTTTTAAATAACTTTAGCATAACTGAGGCAGAAGTGTTAAAGGGACTAGGAGCTCTTAAAATAAACAAATCCCCTGGGCCGGATGAGATCCTCCCAGTAGTACTCAAAGAAATGAAAGAAGTAATTTACAAACCGCTAACCAAGATCATGCAGCAGTCTCTTGACACAGGGGTGGTACCGACAGACTGGAAAATTGCAAACGTAATACCGATCTACAAAAAGGGAAACAAAACTGAACCAGGTAACTACAGACCAGTAAGCCTGACTTCTATTATATGCAAACTTATGGAAACTATAATAAGATCCAAAATGGAAAATTACCTATATGGTAACAGGGTCCTGGGAGACAGTCAACATGGTTTTAGGAAAGGGAGATCGTGTCTAACTAACTTGTTTGATTTTTCTGAGGATGCAACATCGATAATGGATAATTGCAAAGCATATGACATGGTTTATTTAGATTTCCAGAAAGCTTTTGACAAAGTCCCGCACAAAAGATTAATTCTCAAACTGAACACAGTTGGGATTCAAGGAAACACATGTACATGGATTAGGGAGTGGTTAACATGTAGAAAACAGAAAGTACTGATTAGAGGAGAAACCTCAGAATGGAGTGTGGTAACCAGTGGAGTACCACAGGGATCAGTATTAGGTCCTCTGCTATTCCTAATCTACATTAATGATTTAGATTCTGGTATAGAAAGCAAACTTGTTAAATTTGCAGACGACACAAAAATAGGAGGAGTGGCAAACACTGTTGCAGCAGCAAAGGTCATTCAAAATAATCTAGACAAGATTCAGAACTGGGCAGACACATGGCAAATGACATTTAATAGAGAAAAGTGTAAGGTACTGCACGCAGGAAATAAAAATGCGCATTATAAATATCATATGGGAGATACTGAAATTGGAGAAGGAATCTATGAAAAAGACCTAGGAGTTTTTGTTGACTCAGAAATGTCTTCATCGAGACAATGTGGGGAAGCTATAAAAAAGGCTAACAAGATGCTCGGATACATTGTGAAAAGTGTTGAATTTAAATCAAGGGAAGTTATGTTAAAACTGTACAATGCACTAGTAAGACCTCATCTTGAATACTGTGTTCAGTTCTGGTCACCTCGCTATAAAAAAAGATATTGCTGCTTTAGAAAGAGTGCAAAGAAGAGCGACCAGAATTATTCCAGGTTTAAAAGGCATGTCATAGGCAGACAGGTTAAAAGAATTGAATCTGTTCAGTCTTGAACAAAGACGACTACGTGGCGACCTAATTCAAGCATTCAAAATTCTAAAAGGTATTGACAATGTCGACCCAAGGGACTTTTTTGACCTGAAAAAAGAAACAAGGACTAGGGGTCACAAATGGAGATTAGACAAAGGGGCATTCAGAACAGAAAATAGGAGGCACTTTTTTACACAGAGAATCGTGAGGGTTTGGAATCAACTCCCCAGTAATGTTGTTGAAGCTGACACCCTGGGATCCTTCAAGAAGCCGCTTGATCAGATTCTGGGATCAATAAGCTACTAACAACCAAACAAGCAAGATGGGCCGAATGGCCTCCTCTCATTTGTAAACTTTCTTATGTTCTTAAGTTAAAGTATCTTTATCATTTCAGAAATATAGCCAATTATTTCCGTACCTGACGCCGATAAACTAATGGATACCTTTGTTTCACCTAGAAATGATTATTGTAATGCAGTTTTTTCTGGTATTCCAAAACATGCGATATCCTGAACAAGCTGCAAGCGGAACACCACCACTAGAATTTTGACTTAAACCAGGAAAAGTGAACATATTACCTGTGTTTTGGCCAAGTTACACTGGCTGCCTGTGCAATATAGAATTGATTACAATTTTGCTGTTAACTTACAAAGCCCTGAATGGATTAGCACATAGTTATTTGCAGGAGTTACTGACTCTGCATCTTCCAAAATCGCTGAGATTGCAGGGCTGCTGGTTATTCCTATGGTCAACAAAAGCAACATGGTATGTAGGGCTTTTTCTTCTAGAGCTCAGAAATTATGTAACGCTCTGCCTTAGTTTGTCAGGGAATCTGGGACTGTTACAGTTTTCAAGTCAAGACTAAACACTCACTTTTATAAAATAGCTTTCTTATCTTAGTGGGTTTTAATCTAACTTTTAATTTGCTTCTTTTGTATTATGTGTACACTTATTTTAATCGGTTATTTAAATTTGTCAGACTGTGGCAGTTGTATGTGTGACATGCTATACAAATGTATTGTGGTTTGATCTTTTTTCTGCTATGTACTGTACAGTGTTTTGCAATACTTTTATATAAAAAGCACTATATAAATACAATAAACAAAAATAAATTAAAACTAGAACTATAAAGGCTTCCAAGCAGTTATTGTGAAATTTAAGCGCATTGGTAGTTATAAATCAAACATTATCATCACAAATCATTTTGGACACAGCTGACTGTGTCAATTTTGGCAAAAATATTGGAAGCATTGGTTAGCAGCAAATTAAAATGTTACTTGGATGCAAACAATATCCTAACTAGTATTTATTGTGAAATGCATTTAAGCAATCAGCTTCATTCAATTGCTGGCATTAGTTCCCTGAGGCCTGCAAACTCAGAAGTTTGAAAAATATATATGAAGCTGTGGCAGAGCAAAGCTCTGCCCTTTAAATTGGCAGGGATGGGGTTAACTTCCCCTACCTGCCTGGGTTTATTATGTTCAGGTGGCTGGGGTTGATTAGTTGATTAGGTTGATTAACGATCAATCAGCGCCCAGCCACCTGATATAAAAGGAGGCCTCTGCTTCTCATTTGGAGGGAGGGAGCTGAGGAAGTAGGTTGGTTTTTTTTGGTTGTTTAGAAAGTTTGAATCCAGTGAAGGCATTGCCCAGCCTGGAAACTTATTTTTGTAAGTTTTGCTTTTTATCTTTTTTGTGTTTAAATTGCTTTGTTTTGGCCCTTGTGCCCTTTAATTGTGTGTTTATTTATAATAAAAGTATATTTGTTTGAACTGAAGTCTGTCTCTGGGCCTCTATCCACTCGCCAGCCTGCCACAGAAGCTGTGTTTGTGTTACAGACAGTGCAAACATTTGGACAAAACATCACTGTGTTGTCTGAGGAAGATCTTTTTGTGAACTGATACTGTATTTTGAAGGAAACAGTCAAAAACACAGAATACACGTTTCAATTGCTGCATTCTGTTACCCAGAACTTGCTGCACTGACTGCTCTTGGCTGCTGTCTTTGACGTCACAAGCAGCTTTTAGAGAAACACCTTCTCCAAACCTTGCAGCATAGCATACATTTTCAACATGCTATACTTACATTTGTGTGGATTATCAACAGTCAATTGTAATTGATTAACATTAACTTTATTGTAAAATTATACATCACTTATCACAGATTTAGTATATTATGTTTGTTTAAATTATTTACTTAATATATCGCTAACAAGGCTGTTCACGGCTTCATTGTATAACGATAAAATGTCTTTTGCCTCCGCTAACAAGGTGGCAGCAGTAGTTAATTGCATTACGATTAGCAAGTCACTCGTGACCTCTGCATCGTCCCTTTGGTTCACAGTAATGTTATGCAAAAATGGCAAATATTTTTAAAAAATCAATCTTACACTCTTAAAAATTAAAGTGGGCACACACACTATATATATATATATATATATATATATAACCATTATATGATTTACTATTAGCTATATTAGTTTTAAGCAGTGTATGTGGCAGGAGAAGGCAGTATCATTTTTTATCAGGAATTACATGGTCATTACATTTCATGGTCATAGGTGGCCCCTTGTGGTGAACTTTACAAAGTAAATCTATGAACGCTGTCAATGTGCTATATGAAACAAAAGAAAAATCTAAAAGTTTGCAACCAGCAGCAATAGGAGCTACTCTATGGTTTTAATGACAAGTGGTATAAATGAAACAAATGAATGGGGAGAGTGAACTTTATGAACGCAAAGAAAACTGAACAGACAGCACGATTAGTAACAACACACTGGCTACCAGATGTCAAATTAATTTTCGCTAATGCATTTTAGGAGGTAGTACTAAATACAGTAAGTTAGTATCTACTAACATCTACACAACAAACACCCACTGAAATACGTATTAAAAAAAAACAAACAAAAAAAAAAACATAGTTTGATTTAACATGTAGGCCAGTTGAAAATAAACAGTTGACAAACCAGGGCCATTTTTAAGGTACATACACTGTGTGTAAATTATTAAGAATATTTTTTCTTACTTGCTGTTTACTGCACCGCTGGAATACTGAACTGAAGCCATAACAGGGTCTAACCATGGAACTCACAGGTAAACGTTTTGAAAGAAAAAATAAATAAATACAATTTTGCTTACAAGATTAGCCTCTAATCTACCATGATATAGCTACTATTTTTCTGGCTTGCAAGTTCAGCTGCTAGTGTGTGTGTGTGTGTGTGTGTGTGTGTGTGTGTGTGTGTGTGTGTGTGTGTGTGTGTGTGTGTGTGTGTGTGTGTGTGTGTGTGTGTGTGTGTGTGTGTGTGTGTGTGTGTGTGTGTGTGTGTGTGTGTGTGTGTGTGTGTCGTTCTGTACATGCCTTCATGGCCACGAAGTTATTTTAAGTAAACAACGTTTACGGCAGAAAAGCTGCTCAGCTCTAATTACACTAAAATGTTCGCTTTTGGGGGATTCTCTGTAAATAACCGTGTGATCTTCATCGCTACAATTGTATTTCATAGAGCAAGCGATTCTGAAGAGTTCTGCCTACACTTTTCATTACCTAAAATAATTAAATCAAAGATTCGTTCGCAAAGTTGTCCCCCTCACCCCCACCGTCATGCATCTTTTAAGTGGGTTATACGCCCATGATATTCTCGATTTGTGATTGTTGCTTTACCACAGTTCAGTCATAAAAATAATTTTATTCAGATTTTTAAACGAACTGTACAGCGTGTGACTTGTACAGAGCATGTATTATACATTGTCTTCTGGTTTAAATGGTGTATTTTTATCGACTGGCTTCGGTTCAGCTAACAATAGCGTGTTACACACATGCAAAATCTCACTTTACAGTATATTTTATGTACATAAGAACATAAGAAAGTTTACAAATGAGAGGAGGCCATTCGGCCCATCTTGCTCGTTTGGTTGTTAGTAGCTTATTGATCCCAAAATCTCATCAAGCAGCTTCTTGAAGGATCCCAGGGTGTCAGCTTCAACAACATTACTGGGGAGTTGATTCCAGACCCTCACAATTCTCTGTGTAAAAAAGTGCCTCCTATTTTCTGTTCTGAATACCCCTTTGCCTAATCTCCATTTGTGACCCCTAGTCCTTGTTTCTTTTGTCAGGTTGAAAAAGTCCCTTGGGTCGACATTGTCAATACCTTTTAGAATTTTGAATGCTTGAATTAGGTCTCCGCGTAGTCTTCTTTGTTCCAAGACTGAACAGATTCAGTTCTTTTAGCCATGTACATCCCGAGATCACAGTATTTTTTTCTAAACAATTTTATTACGATTTTTAAACAAACTGTACTGGTGTGACTTGTAAAGCTCATGTATTATACATGTTATTCTTTCGATTGTCTTCTGATTTAAAAAGCACGGTGCAGTTTTTCTTTCTTCGTATGGATGCTGTACAGCTACAACAGGGCATCAAAAAATGTGTTTGTTTTTAGTATGTTCTGTTTACAGTATGTGTCTTTGTATAGTATACTGTGTGTATGTGTAAAATAATATCAGCCTTTCCAGAGTAATTACCGTGTTTTAAGCTGCATGAGTTGGAGAAACTGTTCTTTTTAGACAGCAGCAAAAAATGGTTGCTTCAAGAAATATTTTTACTAGACTGCTGTTTTCCATAGCAACAGCTCTCCCAGTGGTAGGAATGTGTCATTTCAGGGTGAAAAAATTGGCAAAACTGGCACGTCACCCATATTGATTGGCTCATTGCGGCCATGTTTGTTCATGTAGGAACTTTTCCAGAAAACAGTTTTTAGAGGACACACAAAGATAACGTATACCCAAGACTCATGTCAATCGGCCAAAGGGTTCATGAGGAGTTGTCATTTAGAGTTTTATGTAAAATACAACATGACTGCCACACCATGTGACCGGTCAATTTTTCTTTAAGTAGAATCAATCGTGGACATGAGCGCACTATGTACAACATTTTTCACAGTTGTACTATTTACCGTTCATGAGAAGAACACTTTTGAATATTGTTCAAACTTTTCAGTAAATCCAAAATGGCTGCCACATCATATAACCAAAGGCAACCACATTGACCACGGCACAATGTCCCATATTCCTCTACATTGGTGCCAAATTTTGTGAGCTTTGGTGAAGCCGTTTAAAAATTATAGGCAGTTTTATAGTCAATTGCATATGCAGATTATGTCATTCAGCGTGGCTGCCATGATTTCCATAGTAACAACTTCCCTTGAACAAGCGTAACATGTGACCATATTAAGATGTTTTATTCCAATTTTTGTTTCAATCAGATAAGCGGTTTCAGAGAGGAAGTTCTTTGAATTTTGATGATTTTATATTTTCATGGTAATTTTATGACATTAAAAATGTTGGTTGCCAAACCACAGTACCAATCAGCTTCAAATTAACAACAGTTAATCAGGGCCTATCCCTCAACATGTATAGCAATTTTCAGAACTGTGCAATACACAGTTTTCAGTACATAGGCATTTTAACAAATTCTGCAAAATCCAATATGTCTGCCGAACTACGTGACTTATGCAAATTTGCCGAATATCACTGACCATAGGCATCTACCAGCGTACCGAATTTCATAAGTTTTTGAGCATCTTTTGGAAGAATAAATAAATAAATAAATAAATAAATAATCCTAACAAAAACAATAGTTTTTGAAGCCTAACAATAACACCAGCTTTGAAGAGAGTTCCACAGTTCTGCACCCTGAGAAGGGAGAGGCACTGTTCTTGCTCAATGTCTAATTCACTATGGGAGGTCTGTTCCCTAACCCTCTTATTACATGAAAACAATCTTAAACTGTGATCAAAGTATTCTTCCTCTTAGAATTTAAATAATTATTTTCAGTTACGGTGCCTGTAGGTCGTCTATACCTTGCTGAAATACAGAACTTCATAGCTTTCACTTGTTATTATCACAATGAAAAAATATTTTCAAATTTATTTTCCTTAAATATTACCCTGCTTACCTGGAGGTCTGCGCTCAAGATATTCCCAAAGCTGATAACATACATTCAAAAGGACCGAAATTCAGCCCATACCCACACTACTGACACCTGCATCTATCAAAATGGTCACTGATATAAGTTGAGGGTTGAAATAACATTAAGTTTTCACCAAATAAAAATGTTAGCTAATTCAACATCAGCTGATGATTCGTGCAAGGATTGTAATACACTTTGTTGTAGAAAAAGTGACCCCCTTTAAAAAAAAAAAAATTAAAAATCATTATATTCAGCAATCATAGTTCTCCAGACAAGCAATAAGGTAGAATCAAGCGATGTGGGTTTCCAGCCACCACAGCTATCTTTATAGAAGTGCTGAACATATTGAACACAGGCATCCCTGAGGTTTCCACAGCCAGCTAAATGAGCCCTGAGTGCTAGCTTTTTTCTTTCACATTTTTGGTGATGAATTGAGTTTGAACAGGAGATATGTTGTCAGGACTAAAGTACTGATGAAGACTGAACTATTATTATAATTTTTATTATTTTATTTATTTTATTTATTTATTTTTATAAGAGAACACCAGCTTTCAGGACACCCTGAGCAAGGGGAGGCAGTGTTCTTGCTTTCCTGTCATCTCCACACAATGCAGTGAATTTTTTACTCTGTGCCTCAACCACAGCTCCGATTTGTTAGTGTAACCTTGTATCAGCTTCAACAATCTCGTTAGACACGATTTTGAAATGAGGAGGATGCCTATTGCCTTCAGCGGAGAACCCTCCAGTGCATTTGTTAATTGTGCATGACCCATACCTAGCAACTTGTTCATAACAGGTATATTCTATTGATATTCCATAATAATGGGTACAAAGAGTAATACAGGTTCATTTTGGTGATGGCTCCTTTATTAGTCCATGTACCCAGAATTGTGTCCAAACAAAACACACAGAAAAAAATTATGCTTTATCTCACTTATTTTAATGTATCTCACTTTTAAGCTTAAAAAAAAAAACAAACAAAAAAAAACCTGCCATTATTAAAGCAATGGAATAATTACATGGACTGTAGTTACAGGATCCAGAGAAAAGTCAAATAATCTTCATTTGTTAAAGACATTTTTAATTAATTAGTCTGAAACTACAAAACTTCTGAACAGGTGTTTCTCTTCTTTAAAAAATAAATAAATAAGTAAAAGTTTGCTTGTGGCAATGTTGCCCTGCCCCTGTGTGTATTTCTGTGTTGTATGTTACATGTAGTGTGTTAATGTTGGTGGTCATTGGTACACGGGACGTAATATGGGTTACGAGCACGATGTATATTTGTATTTAGGCACAAGGATTGCAGAGCACTTCACATGCAGGTAAAAGGTAATAATATGTGAGCACAGGGAATTGCACTTTTATTAATTCACGTGCAGTTGTACCGAGACTCCAATTGAATGATTGATTAGCAATCGAGTCTCAGTATAGCTGCATAAAAGCAGCATGTTTTCACTCACTCGGGGTTGTGTGTTCAGTGAGTGGATACCAGGTGTGGAGAGGAGAAAGTAAAAAAGTCATGTAAATAATTAATTTCAGCTCACTGTGTTTGTCTGTGTAGTCCGTTTTGTTTGTCTTTTTGTTTTGGCTAAAGTGCCATGTCCTGTGTTTTGTTTGTCTTACAACCTTTTATTTTTCTGTTTGTTGAATCATTAAATGCTGAGTGCAACCAAGCGCTCAGCTTCACCAAACTCCATGTCTCTCCCCGTTTATTCTGTGTTAGTTCCTGGTTCTGGTCTGACGTCACCCACTACAGCTGTCTTTGTGACACGTGGTGTTATCATGGGATTATAGACGCAGAATAGAGCAGGAACCGTAGTTTTTTGGGAAAAAAAGGATTGCTGATTTTTTTGAAGAAAAAAATGGAAGGCTGGAGTGACAGATCTAGACTGAGCTAGAGGCGCTCCTCTCTCTGGAGGGCCAAGGTTAATGCCTTGCCAGCGGGGTGTACGGGCACACAGTTGTTGTCTGCCCCTTCCAGGAAGAGGAGAAGGAACCAGCACAACAGAGGAAGCTGGGGAGAAGGAGCAGGAAGAGAGGGGTGAGGGAAAGCTGCAATAGCAAGACGAGGCTGGGGACGACGGCTTGAAGGCCTTTTTCAAGTACCTTGCGGCAGAGTTGTGCCCCGGCTGTGGGGTATATGGGCACACGTTGGCCCTACACCCCACGCAATATGCAGAGGGGGAACTAATGCCCAAGTGGGAGGAGCCCATGCGTCCAGTGCCCAGATGGGGGGACCGTGGGAATCCAAAGCCCGAGGGAATGCTTTTTCCACATCCACCAGCAAAGGAAGAATGCCTGTTGTTTCCACGTCCACCAGCAGCAAAAGGGAGAGCCGCACCAGTCCCCTGCAAGTAAGGGCGAGCCGCACCAGTCCCCTGTAACAAGGGTAGACTACACTCCAGGCTACATGGTCATGCGATCCTACCCCGACGGGCGTGTACTTGTCTCCCAGGAGTAGAGCAGCAGGAGCTGTCTCTACCTCCACCAGCAGGAGCAGAGCAGTAGAAGCTGCCTCTGCCTCCACCACCTCCACTGCCAGGGGCAAAGCAGAAGAAGCTGTTTCTGCCTCCGCCACCAGCAGGAGCTGCCTCTGCCACCTCCACCAGGAGAGGGTGAATGCCTGCTGGGTCCCCGTCCACTAGCAGAGGATGAATGCCTGCTGGGTCCCTTTCCAACAGCAGGGTGAATGCCTGCTGAGTCCCTTTCCAACAACAGAGGATGAATGCCTGCTGGTATCACTTGCCCCACCATCACAAGGAGTGGAGCTGGAGCTGCCTCTGCCTACATCATCATCAGGTGGAGAGGAGCAGGAGCTGCCTCTCCCTTCACCAGAAGGACCAGGACTAGATGCTGGCATCCCTCAGCAGCCCTTGCATAGGCTGCTGAGAGAAGCACGGGGAAGAACCGCCTGGCCGCAGTGGCCGAGAAGAGGGCCAAAACCCGTACCCCAGCCTCTCCTGACTCCCTGCACATCATCGGTCCGGGGTGCCTGCACGACAACGCCCAAGGATGCCTTCACGTCATTGCTGGGGGATGCCTGCCTCGTACCGCCTGGGGTTGCCTGCTGCTCCGCATCGCCTGGGGCTGCCTGTGTCTCTGAATTGCCTGTGGAGCCACCGGTGGCAGGGTACGAGGGAGAAGGAGAGCTCCCACTGCCGCCTCTGGCCCGGGGCTCCCCTCCTGAGTTCGCCTCCCGAGGGTCCGCTGCTGCCTTTGCCTGGGGTCGCCGGAAATGCTTCGCCAGGGGTCGTCGTCAGCTCTGCTTGGACGCACGGGTCATTGTGGCCGGAGCCCCACCAGAGGGAGCTGCCAGCTATCAAGAAGGGGAGAGTGGTCAGGAGACCACCTTACCCGCAGCAATTTCACTGCAGGAGTTCTTGTGGCTGGAGCCCCACCAGAGGGAGCTGCCGGCTATGAAGAAGGGGAGAGCGGTCAGGAGACTACCTTACCCACAGCAATTTCACTGCAGGAGTTCTTGTGGCTGGAGTCCCACAGGAGGGAGCTGCCAGATAT